>NC_071995.2:131452500-131730000 GCF_028885655.2 Pongo abelii
CAGGGTGAAGGCAGACGGCAGCCCAGGGGTCTCTCCTCCCCTGCCAACCTCCGTTCTGTGCCCTGGCGGTGACTTACAGACCCTCACTGGGCTGCCCTTCAGCTTCCTGTAAGATTTGGTCATGGAAAGCTGTGTGGGGAGCCTGGAGCCAAGGAGAGGGAGGTCGGAGGTCAAAGGTCAGAGGATTTATCCTCGACTCCTGGGGCTGACCACAGCCCCTCCGGGTAGCCCGCTCCTCCCTCCCTCCCCTGGGGCCTCTGTGTCCTCATCGTCCCCTCAGCCTGGCCCACTTTTCTGGAAGTCTTCCCCAGGAAGGGCAGAATAGAAAGTGTGGTGAGGGGTCCACGCACTGCAGCCTCCCTGGGTCTCTGCTGCCCGTCCCCCTCCTCCTCTTCCTCTCTCTTCATCTCTAGTGGATGCTTTTCTCCAACCATTTCTCTCTCTTTCCCATCTCTTCTGTCTCTCACTCTCTTTTCTTTGTGTCTCTGTTTCTCTCTGCTCCCTGCATCAGCTTCCTGTGGCTGCCTGTGCCTGGGGACACCTGTGACCAGGGACACCTGTGACTGGGACACCTGTGCCTGGGGACACCTGTGACTGGGAACACCTGTGCCTGGAGACACCTGTGACTGGGGACACCTGTGACCAGGACACCTGTGACTGGGACACCTGTGCCTGGGGACACCTGTGACCATGGATGCCTGTGACTGGGGATGCCTGTGCCTGGGGACACCTGTGACTGAGGACACCTGTGACCGGGCACACCTGTGATTGGGGACACCTGTGACCGGGGACACCTGTGACCGGGGACACCTGTGCCTGGAGACACCGGTGACCGGGGACACCTGTGACTGGGACACCTGTGCCTGGGACACCTGTGCCTGGGGACACCTGTGACTGGGAACACCTGTGCCTGGAGACACTTGTGACTGGGGACACCTGTGACCGGGGACACCTGTGACCGGGACACCTGTGCCTGGGGACACCTGTGACCATGGATGCCTGTGCCTGGGGATGCCTGCGACCGGGGACACCTGTGACCGGGCACACCTGTGATTGGGGACACCTGTGACCAGGGACACCTGTGACCGAGACACCTGTGACCGGGGACACCTGTGCCTGGAGAAACCTGTGACTGGGGACACCTGTGCCTGGAGACACCTGTGACCGGGGACACCTGTGCCTGGAGACATCTGTGACCGGGGACACCTGTGCCTGGAGACACCTGTGCCTGGGGACACTTGTGACCTGAGACGCCTGTGACCTGGGATGCCTGTGACTGGGGACACCTGTGCCTGGAGACACCTGTGACCGGGACACCTGTGCCTGGGTTACCTATGATCGGGAACACCCTGTGCCTGGGGTCACCTATTACCAGGAACACTATGACCAGTGACATCCGTTCTGGGGACACCTGGACTCAGTCGTGAACAACCCCAGGCCAGCAGTGCAGGGAGGTCAGGCTTCCTCCATGGCATGGTGGAAGGAGAAAGCTGGGTGAGGACCAGGCCTCAAGGACTGAGGCCATGATTGGAGCTTTGCCAGAGCGTGGAGCAGCTCCAGGTCCAGGCTCCTCCCTAAGAGCTGAAGGCCTTGAGCAACTGGCAATTCATTCTCACCTCGGGGTAATGGGATTACAAAAACAAAATCCTTCCACGTAGGGGCTGTCATTGTAGTAAATGAAATAAAAAGACAAGCAACCCAGTCAAATGTGGACAAAGGATTTGAATAAGCATTTCCCAAAGTAGATACACGAATAGCCTTGAGCACATGGAGAGAGACTCAGACATCATGAGCCATAAAAACAACACAAACCCAAACCAGAGGGAGAGTCTGCTCCACATCCACTTAGATGGCTATGTTTCTTTTTTTTTTTTTTAAAGGAAAGTGTTGGGGATGTAGAGAAATTGGAATTCTCGCACATTGTTGGCAGGAATGTGAAATGGTGCAGTCACTGTGTTAAAACGCCTGGTGGCTCCTCAGAACGTTAAAGGTAAAGTCACCATTTGACCCAGCAATTCCGCTCCTAGGTATATGCCCAAGAGTGCACAGGAATATTTATTCCAGCACCGTTCATAATAACCAAATAGCAGGAGCAACCCAAATGACCATCAACTGATGAGTGGGTTTTTAGCAGTGGATTCACACAACAGACTACTAGTCAGCAATAAAAAGGAATGATGGCCGGGCACAGTGGCTTGTGCCTGTAATCACAACACTTTGGGAGGCTGAGGCAGGTGGATCGTCTGAGGTCAGGAGTTCGAGACCAGCCTGGCCAAAGAGGAGAAACCCCATCTCTACTAAAAATACAAAAAAAAAAAAAAAAAAAATTAGCAGGACATGGTGCAAACCTGTAGTCCCAGCTACTTGGGAGGCTGAGGCAGGAGAATCGCTTGAACCCCAGAGGCAGAAGTTGCCGTGAGCCGAGATCATGCCACTGCACTCCAGCCTGGGTGACAAGAGCAAGACTCCATCTCAAAAAAAAAAAAAAAAAAGGAATTAAGTACCGATATAGATGACAACATGGGTGAACTTAAACATCACAGCGAGTGAAAGGCAGGCACAGAAGACTGCACGCATGTGTGTGAAATGTCCACAACCGGCATCCACAGAGAGATGCAGGTGAGCAGCCCGGGGCCAGGACCAGGGCTGGGGTGAGAGGAATAGGGGGATGGACAGCTAGTGGGTCTGAAGTTTCTTTTAGGGATGATGAAAATGATCTAAAATTTGATGGTGGTGATGGTTACACAACTCGGTAAATATATTAAAAGTCACTGAACTGCACACTTCAATCCATAAGTGAACTTCAAGATTAAATGAGTTATGCTTCTCAGACACACAGTCCAATGCCTGCCATGTGCGTTGACTCCCTCACCCTTCCAGTCAACAATGATTATGCACCTGCTGTATGCATACACTGTCCCAGACACAGGGGACCCAGCACTGAAGAACGGGACAGATGCCCTGCCCTCAGGAGTGCGCGGCCCAGTGAGGAAAACAGACAACAAACAAGAACATTTAAAATATCCATGGCCGGGCACGGTGGCTCACGCCTGTAATCCCAGCACTTTGGGAGGCCGAGGTGGGAGATCACTTGAGGTCAGGAATTCGAGACCAGCCTGACCAGCATGTTGAAACCCCATCTCTAGTACAAAAAAAAAAAAAAAAAAAATACAAAAATTAGCCAGGCATGGTGGTGCACACCTGTAATCCCAGCTACTCGGGAGGCTGAGGCAGGAGAATCGCTTGAACCTGGGAGGCAGAAGTTGCAGTGAAGGCCGAGATCATGCCACTGCACTCCAGCCTGGGTGACAAGAGTGAAACTCTGTCTGAAAAAAAATAAATAGGCCGGGCGCGATGGCTCATGCCTATAATCCCAGCACTTTGGGAGGCCGAGGTGGGCAGATCACGAGGTCAGGAGATCGACACCATCCTGGCTAACATGTTGAAACTCCGTCTCTACTAAAAATACAAAAAAATTAGCCGGCCATGGTGGCGGGCGCCTGTAATCCCAGCTACTCGGGAGGCTGAGGCAGGAGAATGGCGTGAACCTGGGAGGCGGAGCTTGCAGTGAGCCGAGATCATGCCACTGCACTCCAGCCTGGGAGACAGAGCGAGACTCCATCTCAAAAATAAATAAATAAATAAAAATAAAAAAAAAGATAAAATATGTATAGTAGGTCTGGGGTGATTCATGCCATGGAGAAAAAGTAAGGGAGGGGGTGGGACATATGGGGCACAGGGCACCAGGGGGGCCAGGAAGGGTCCCCATGCTCAGTTACTGCCAACTGACCTTCAGCAAAGGTGCCAAGGACACACGACGGGGAAGGGGGCGTCCTCAATAGGTGGTGCTGGGAAAAGTGGAGGAGGATGAAAGGGCCTCATTTGATACCACCTACAAAAATCAACTCAACACGGATTAAAGATTCAAACCTAACACCCGACACCATAAAACTCTTAGAAGAAAACGTAGGAGGAAAACTTCTTGAGGCTGGTCTGGGCAATGATTTTTTTAAAATATGGCCCCACAAGCACAGGCAACAGAAGCAAAAATAGACAGTGAGAGTGCAACAAACCAAACAGCTTCCGCAAAGGAAACCAACAGAGTGAAAAGGCAAACCCCAGGGGAAGGCGGGGGTATTTGCAGTGAAAAGCAACCCCCACGGGGAGGCAGGGGTATTTGCAATCCATGTATATGATGAGGAGTTAATTTGCAAATTGTAGAAGGAAT
This sequence comes from Pongo abelii, assembly GCF_028885655.2. NCBI lineage: Eukaryota > Metazoa > Chordata > Mammalia > Primates > Hominidae > Pongo > Pongo abelii. Next base: position 131,456,729 of record NC_071995.2, read on the forward strand.
TCAACTCAATAACAAAAACAAACAAAAAAACATTTTAAAATGTGCGAAGGACCTGAATCTGCGTGTCTCGAAGGAAAACATGTTAAGTGGCCGATGTGTGAACGAAATAACGTCCAGCATCACTAATCATCAGGAAAATCATATAAAAACCACATGAGGTACCAACTGGCACCTGTTAGGATGACTGTCATCAAAACGCAAAAGATAGCGAGTGTTGGCGAGGACATGGAGGAAAGGGGCCCGTTGCACTCTGTCCCTGGGAACGTCATTGGCACAGCCACCATGGGAGACGGCAGGGAGGTTCCTCAAAAGTGTGGAAATAGAGCTCCCACCCGATCCAGCAATCCCACTGCTGGGTGTATATCCAAAGAGTTGAAATTAGCGTGTAGGAGAAGCATGTGCATCCTTGTGTTCATCGCAGCACTGTCCCAGCAGCCAGGACACGGAATCAACCCAAGTGTCCATCAACGGATGCATGAATGAAAATATGTGAGAAATATACACACACATGGGTGCACACACACACAGGAGTTTTATTCCACAGGAGGGAAAGGGAAGGTTGGGGAAGGGAGGGGAGGAGAAGGGGGAGGGGAGGGGAGGGAAGGGAAGAAATACACACACATGCATACACACACACACGAGTGTTACTCCACAGGAGGGAAAGGGAAGGGGAGGGGAAGGGAGGGTAGGAAAAGGGAGGGGAGGGGAGGGAAGGAAGAAGGGGAGGGAAAGGAAGGGGAGAAATATACACACATGCATATACACACACACACACACACACACACAAGTGTTATTCCACAGGAGGGAAAGGGAAGGGGAGGAGAAGGGAGGGGAGGGGAGGGAGGAGGGGAGGGAAAGGAAGGGAAGGGGAGAAATACACACACATGCATACACACACACACACACACACGAGTGTTATTCCACAGGGAGGGAAAGGGAAGGGGAGGGGAAAGAAGGGGAGGGGAGGGAAGAAATACACACACGTGTACACACACGCGTATACACACACATGCATACACACACATACAGGAGTGTTATTCCACAGGAGGGAAAGGGAAGTGGGGGGGAGAGAGAGAGAGAGAGAAAGGAGAGAGACAGAAGGGAAGGGAAGGGAGGGCAGGGCAGGGCAGGGCAAGCCCGCCATTTCTGAGGACACGATGAACCTGAAGGGCATTGTGCTAATTGAGATAAGCCAGGCACAGAAAGACAAACAGCACGTGGCCTCACTCGAGTGACGTGTGAAAAAGCAGAACTCACAGAAGCAGAGGGAGCAGTGGCTGCCAGGGCTGGAGAGGGGTTGGGGAGTTGAGGGTCACAGGGAACAAAGGTGCAGTTATGAGTTTAATGGGTTCTAAGATGTAATGAACGTGGTGACTACAGCTAGTAAGAATGTGTCCTTTATTTATTTATTTATTTTGAGATAGGGCCTCCCTCTGTCGCCCAGGCTGGAGTGCACTGCAACCTCCACCTCCCAGGCTCAAGTGATTCTCCAGCCTCAGCTTCCCAAGTAGCTGGGACCACAGGTGTGCACCACCATGCCCAGATAATTTTTTTATATTTGTAGAGACAGGGTCTCACTATGTTGCCCAGGCTGTGTGTCCTCTATTTAAAATTTAGTGTTCTCACCACAGAAAGAAGTAACCATGTAAGGTGATGGGTGTGTTAATTAGCCCAATTGTGGGACTCATTTCACAATGCATACGTGTGTCAGGTGGCGATGCTGCATACCTTGAGTACACACTGTCCTGAATTGTCAACTATACCTCAATAAAGCTGGAGGGAGAGAAAGAAAGAAAAGAAAAGGCATCTCTGGGGCGGTGACGTGGGCAACGGGCCCCAGGACACTCATAGAGAGAGGCAATGCAGGTGCAAAGGCCCCGGGGCAGTGACAAGCAGGAAGAAGGGCCGGGGTACGGGGATGGGGCCTGGCCGACCTCCATGTCCAGAGCCTTCCTTTCCCGAGTGGGAAGAGACGGGAGGTTCCTGCAGAACAAACGCCAGGGTTGAAGGGGCTCAGGCGAGGGTCCAGGCCAGGTGGGCAGGTGGGGGCAGCACTCTGCAAGGGCAGGAGCCATGAGGAGAGCAGCGGCTGTCCCTGGGGAAGGCCCCTCATGGAAGGAGTGAGCTGGTAACAGGGAGTTGGGGGGCGGATTTGGGGGTCAAGTGCAGGCTCCTGAGCGGCCAGGCGGTGAGCGTCTGCACTGCCCTGCAGACCTCAGGCATCACGGCATCTTGAAGCAGAAATGACATAATCAGGTTTTGCTTTAGGAAGAATTATCTCTATCCCCAAAGCCAGCAAGCATATGAAGAGATGCTTGAAATCATCAGTCATCAGAGAAATGCAAATTAAAGCCACCACGATGATCCCGTCCCACCATCTGGCTGCCAAGATGAGGCCGGATCTGCCAAGTCCTGGCAGGGGTGTGGGAGCATCCCCTGGAGGGACAGAACCCTCGTCCGCTGCCCCCTGCCCGAGGGAGAAGGGGTGAGGCGGCCCTTAGGGAGAGCAGCTGGAGCCGGGGAAGGGCTGGGAAGTCCTCACCCAGGTCCATGGGGGCAGGTCCAAGGCTGCGCACCGAGGCGCCATCATGGACTCTTTCTCTGCCGGCCGCCTGCAGTTCTGGGGGTCAAGCACAGGGAGCCCTGCCAGGGAAGGTGCGGCAGGAGATCCAGCCTCTCCACCAAAGCCTGCCTGGAGAGAGAGGAGGGTCTGTTTCTGATCTTTTTTCTGATTTACACAAAGGCACAATGTGGGCCGGCAGGAACCCTGAACCCGGGGTCCCTTCCTGGAAAGGGCATGGGCAGCTCATGAACCCGGGGTCCCTTCCTGGAGAGGGCGTGGGCAGTTCGTGGACCCGGGTCCCTTCCTGGAGAGGGCGTGGGCAGTTCGTGGACCCGGGTCCCTTCCTGGAGAGGGCGTGGGCAGCTCGTGAACCTGGTGTCCCCTCCTGGAGAGGGCGTGGGCAGCTCGTGGTGGACGCGCACTGGTTCCGTCAGGGCTGGCATCATTTGCTGCAGGAACAAACAGCCCCAAAACCGAGCCACTCGCAGCCACACAGGCTCACTCCTCACCCACGTTAAGATTTACGGGGCTCTGGTCCACTTCATCCCCTGCCTCCAGGCCCCAGGCCTGGGGGGCCTCCCTCTCACCGCGCCTGTGTGGGTTTGCCCGTCCTCAGGGCTGTGGCCTGGCTGCGCTGCTGGAAGCCGTGGCCCCGTGTATCTCCTTGATTCCCGGGTGGGCGTCCAGCAGAGGCCGGTCAGGGCAAGAAGTGCCCGACCCTCAGGGTCCTCCTCAGAGTCGCTGGGGGATCACTTAGGCGCTTCCAGAAACAACACTGTCTTTGCACTGGAATTCTCAAAACACAACTGCCCTTCCCCTCCCTCCGCGGTGACCCCGCCTCTCCCTCCACGATGCCCCCGCCCCCTCCCTCCGCGGTGACCCCGCCTCTCCCTCCACGATGACCCCGCCCCCTCCCTCCGCGGTGACCCCGCCCCCTCCCTCCGCGGTGACCCCGCCCCTCCCTCCAAGGTGAACCCTCCCCACCTCAGTGGTGACCCCTTCCCGCCCCCTTCCGCGGTGACCCCGCCCCCTCCCTCCAAGGTGACCCCGCCCCTCCCTCCAAGGTGACCCCTCCCCACCTCAGTGGTGACCCCTTCCCGCCCCCTTCCGCGGTGACCCCGCCCCCTCCCTCCACGGTGACCCCGCCCCCTCCCTCCAAGGTGACCCCGCCCCTCCCTCCGCGGTGACCCCTTCCCGCCCCCTTCCGCGGTGACCCCGCCCCCTCCCTCCACGGTGACCCCGCCCCCTCCCTCCGCGGTGACCCCGCCCCTCCCTCCGCGGTGACCCGCCCCTCCCTCCGCGGTGACCCCTCCCCTCCCTCCGCGATGACCCCGCCCTCTCCCTCCGCGGTGACCCCGCCCCTCCCTCCAAGGTGGCCCCGCCCCTCCCTCCAAGGTGACCCCTCCCCACCTCAGCGGTGACCCCTCCCCGCCCCCCTCCCTCCGCGGTGACCCGCCCCTCCCTCCAAGGTGACCCCTCCCCTCCCTCCGCGGTGACCCCGCCCCTCCCTCCGCAGTGACCTCTTAGAAGCTCTAAATGGCGCTGATGTGTGTTCTTAGTTAGGAATATGTTCTCAACCTTCAAAGTTCAAAAGGCTCACGAGATGGTGTCTATGCAACATGTGTGCATCCGTGAGGATGTGGTATCTGCATCCGGGTGGCCAGCGTGTCCCTCTAGAAACGAACAGGCCCCTCCCGTCCTCCATGGCGATGTGGCCCAGGCACACCCTCATCAGCACTGCAGGTCCCGGCATCTGAGCAGCCGTCCCTGCAGGAAACCCCTGAGGCTTGGGGTGGCCATTGCCGCCACGTGGTCCTGCCAGCCTCACTGCGGGTCTCCTGCCTGCAGCTTCGGCCTGTCCGCCACACTCAGCTACCGTGTGGGTCTCTTCAGGCCACCACAACAAACAACACAGGCCAGCAGCTCAAACCACATGCACCCGTCACCCACCCCGGAGGCTGGAGCACCCGTCATCCATCCTGGAGGCTGGAAGTCTCCACCCCGGGGCCGGCAGGGCAGGTTCATCCGGTGCCTCCCTCCTTGGCCGGCAGTCAGTGTCTCCTCTGTGCGTTCGCCTGGTGGCCCCCCGTGCCTGTCTGCGTCCTTACTTCTTCCTTGTCCTTCACGGGCGGTCATCACGGGCGGTCATCACTCTCAAAGCTGCTCTCTGAGACCTTTTCCTCCCCGATCTCCTCTTCATATTGTGTCACCCATGGGACTGGATCAGGGTCCACCCCAACAACCTCGTTTTACCTTGACGCCCTCGTGAAAGACCCCTTTATGCAGTCACATCCTGAGGTCGTGGGGGCGGGACTTCAGTATGTGGATTTGTGGGGGACACAGCCCAGCCATCACAGCTCCCGAGCCCACGTCTCCTCGCAGCCCCTGGCGGCCCCCCAGGAGTCCCCTCACCCACATGCTCGGAACTGAACTGGGGACTTCTGGTCCATGTCCAGCAGAACCTGACTCCGTCGCAGTCTCCAATGCCCATGTCAGAGACCCCACGGCTCTCGTCCTGCGATCCCGAACCTCACGGCTGCCACCCCCCTCACGGACCGTGCAGCCTCCGACCCCACAAGTCTTCCTGAAGAGGTCCTCAGACTCGCAGCTACGCAGACCAGGCTGTCCCCACGCCCTGCGCCCTGGCAGGAGCCCCCGGAGGCCAGGACGGCTGGAGTCCCCCCAGCTTCCATCACTGTGTCCAGTTCTCCCCAGCCCGCCCTCTCCTTCCTCAGACACATTCTCCCCATGACACCTGGCCTGTTGGAAACAACCCAGCCCTGAGCTCCCCTCAGTGCTTCCGGCCCCTCATGGGGTGCAGCTTCCCCACTGGCCCCCAGGCTGGGCCGCACCCCTCCCACCACCGGCCCCCAGGCTGGGCTACACCCCTCCCACCGCTGACCCGGCCGCACCTTCCTCCTCCCTCTGGGTGGCTCCCGGCTCCACTGGCCTCCCCGGCTCCAGGCCTCCCTGCAGGGCACCCTCACCCCGAGTGCTTCCTGCAAGGGAAGCCCTGGAACGCACAGATCAGATTGGCTCTTGCCCCTGAGCTTCCCTCCCCAGCCCTGCTGCAGCTGCTGAGGTTTGCTTGGGTGGGGCCTGTGCCCCGGGTCAGCGTCCACACCCTGCACGTCGCAGAGGCTCTCCAAGTCCCTGCAGAACCAAGGGCCAGTTCCCAGCCTGACCACATTGCAGCTGTCACACAGCCTGGTGGAGCAGTGATGTTTGGTCTGATTGTGGTGGCTCCTCCCCTGTTGGGAGCCTGAAAGTGCCCTCCCATCCCCCGCCCTTCCCCCACCACAGCTGAGGCACTAGGAGGCCCTCCCCAATCATGATCACCAAGATGCATCCCCAACTGTCCTCTCACCCCACCTGCATTTCTCTCCCCTGCCTCCTCAGTGGGCTAGCCTGGGCTCCTCCCAGGATCAGTGGGCTAGCCTGGGTGTGTCCTCTTGGGATCAGTGGGCTAGCCTGGGTGTGTCCTCTTGGGATCAGTGGGCTAGCCTGGGTGTGTCCTTTTGGGATCAGTGGGCTAGCCTGGGTGTGTCCTCTTGGGATCAGTGGGCTAGCCTGGTGTGTCCTTTTGGGGCCAGTGGACTAGCCTGGGTGCATCCTCCTAAGATCAGAGTCCGGAGTTGGGCTTGTGATAGGTTCACAATCACTTCCATCCCTTCTGTGAAGCACCACAGCTGGCCGGGCCCTGAGGTGGAGGTGAGAGAGGCTGAGGTGGGGGTGAGAGAGGCCGCCACCCCCAGCACTCTCCTGCCCCGCAGCCTGAGGATCCACCTGGGCCGTGCACCTCGGGGGCCCTGGGCTCCATCCACCACACTTGGTGCTCAGCCAGGGGCTGATTCTTGAGCTCTGGCCCTGGGGACTCCCCTTCTTGATACACCTTCTCCTCTTCCCTGACAGCACAACCCCACACAAGTCAGGGCATGCTGGGTTGTGACAGAAAAGGCAACAAAAGTGGTTGAAGCCAAGGGAGAAATTAGTGACTCACACAACCAGGAAGTCCTGGAGTGGGTGGCTTCAGGTCTAGCTGGATCCAGGGGCTCAAAGGACGTCATGGGGGCCTTGCTTCTGTCTCCCTCTCACCTTCACTCTTGGAGTCAGCTCCACTCTCAGACCAGCTCACCCTTCCCACACGATGTCCACAGGGCCTGGTTCCTATCCTCCCAGGAAACATTCTCCCCAGGAGCCTCCAGGAGGAACCTCCCGGCCCACACCTTGATCTGGGCCTCATGAGCACCGTCCAGAGGCCGCCCCCCTCGAGGTATCCCACGCACCAGGTTCTCTGCTGGGAACCGTTTTCTTCACACCACTCATGTGAGCAGCTCCCTGTGCACCAGGCGATGTTCCAGCCGCGGGGGTCAGCAGTGAAGGGACAGAGTCCCCGGGGCTCACGGTGTAGTGCGGGCAGCACTGAACCAGTGAAAGCCACCATTGGTCCGGTGGGTACCAGCACGGGGCAAGGTGACCTGGTGCCACCCTGAGGGGCCCGGCCATGCCCCTCCGAGAAGGCATGAGCGGAAGCTGCCAGCAAGGAGAGAACACAGGCAGAAGCCCCGAGGCAGGAGCTGCTCTGAGGCAGGGATGCAGGGTGGGCAGGGGTGGAGAGAGTGCCCAGAGTTGGTGGGGGGCAGGGGGGGGGTGTCCCAGGACTCAGGCTGCGTTGGGAGTCGGCATGTGCTTCTGAGGACGCCTGTCTATCCGTGCAGGCCACAGGGCGCCATCCAGCCCGGCAGGAGCAATGCTTTCAGAAGGGAACCTGCATTGTGTGACTCACAACCTCCAAGACCCGCCTTACGAATGAAATTCAGGCCTCCAAACTGACGAGGCCACAGGAGGCCGGAGTGGGCCAGAGTGGACTGTAGGAGGCAGGAGTGGAACACAGGAGGCCGGAGTGGGACGCAGGAGGCCGGAGTGGGACGCAGGAGGCCGGAGTGGGCCCTTCCTTGTGTTGCCTGCACGGCGGGCTGCTCTTCTCACCTACGCTTCTGATGCGGGGGTCGTAGCCACCTGTCGCTGGAACACCATTTCCCTTCCTGCAGCTGCCATAATGAACCACCACAGACTGGGCTGTTTAAAACCACACACTTACCCTCTCACAGCCTGAAGTCCCAGAGGGGCTCCCAGGGCTGACGTGGAGGTGTGGGCAGGCCGGGTTCCTCTGCAGGCTGTAGGAGGGTCCCACCCTTGAATCTTCCAGCATCCAGAGGGTGCCGAGCCTCCCACAAGGACGCTTGTGAACATGTCCAGGGCCGCCTGGACCATGCAGGGCTCCGTCACCATCTCAAGATCCTCAGCTCAACCACATCCACCAAGTCTCCTCACCACAGAAGGTGCTACATCCCAGGCTCCCAGGACCGGGCATGGAGCCCCCAGAGCCCAAGGCTGGTCCCCATGGCCTCAGCATCCTCCCTCAATGCCCTGAACAGGCTGGTGAGGGGTCAGGCCTGCACCTCCTGCTGTGGCTGTCAGCTCTGCCTCACTTCCCAAACAGCCAGGAACAAGTCCTGTTGGAAACACTCCCCTACTGCCCTCCAAGTGAGCCCCCATGCTGGTCAGGTACAGGCCACCCCTGCCTCTCCCTGGGCCCTGTAGCAGCCTTCTTGGCCCCTGAGCACTTCTACTCTTGGCCCCTGGCCCACGGTCTACAGTGCAGTGCAGGAACCCTTCTAAATACAAGTCAGATGTCGGCACTCTCGCCCCAAACTCGGACTGGAGAAATGGGGAGGAAAGGGCTCCAAGGGCCGTCCTGGGAGGATGTGTGGGCTGCACACTGCATGACGCTGGGAAATGCATGGGGGGAATAGGGAGGTGGGGAGCTCAGCTTGGCCCCTTGCCTCACCCCTGACCTTGCCAGAGGATTGAGCTCTGCAGGTGCAGCCCCCCCAGGGTCGTGGGTGGCCCTCACAGAGCCTCTGGGAGAGCCACAGGGATGCCTGGGCTGCCGCGGCACCTCCACCTCACGCACCCCAGAACACACGCCCGTGTCTCGCTGCACTCCGAAGCTCACACTTGCTGAAAAAATAAGGCTCCGAGTGCGGCAGCAGGGGGCCACCTTCCAGACCTTTCTCCGCACTTTCGGACACTCCCAGGGACCCTCGGGAAAGGTACAGCACCGTCCCGCAGGGCTCCTCTCGCTCACACGAGTGGCTGCACCTCTCCTGCTGTATGGCCTCTTCCCTCTGCGACGTCACCTCCAGAGCAACCTCGTGCCTTTGCCGCAGCAGCGTTTGCACTCAAGGACGCTGCCGCAGCCAGCCTTTTCTGTAACGAAGGCCACAGGGACTCTTTCTAATGTTCTATCACAGACGGGGCTCTGGGGCAGCTGCTCTCCTCCGGGGTTTCTAATGAAACTCCCAGCTCTCAGCCGGGAGTGTTCCCTGTGTCCTCCAGGAAAGACACTGGCTTCAGGGCCCATCCCCACGGAGCTGCTGCATCCGACACGCTGGTCGGCTTCTGTGGGTGAGGTTTGGGTTTGTGGGATCTTCGAAGGACTGATTATGCATTCAGGAAAGACAAACTTCCAGACTGTCCACGAGGCCCCAGGCCCCTGTCATTTCCTCCTGGCAGCCCTGCCACCCCTGCCCTGGGGCACGGTGCATGTCCGGGCCGGCCGTCCACACCCTGTGTGCCCCAGGCTTCCCTGCAGCTGGGGTTCCAGGTGGTCCTGCCAACTGGAAGGGAAGCCGTTCTGGCCTCCACACCAGTGAGGTTGCACCCCCAGGGACCCAGCGGCCCCCTCCCATCAGCAGCCCTGGCCCCTGTGCACCATGGGCCTCCCTCAGGCTGTCCTGCTGGGCTCTCATCTATGTGGGGTAGAAGCTCCCCTTCTTGGGAGCACCCTGTGGTCGTTTCCCAGGCTCCATAACAAAGTACAGCAGAACGCTGGGTGCAATGGCTCACGCGTGTAATCCTAACACTTTGAGAGGCCAAGGCGGGCGGATCACTTGAGATCAGGAGTTCAAGACCAGCATGACCAACATGGTGAAACCCCGTCTCTACTAAAAATACAAAAATTAACCGGGCATAGTGGTGAGCACCTGTAAACCCAGCCTCTCGGGAGGCTGAAGCAGGAGAATCGCTTGAACCCAGGAGGCAGAGGTTTCGGTGAGCCGAGATTGCGACACTGCACTCCAGCCGGAGCAACAGAGTGAGACGCCGTCAAAAAAAAAAAAAAAGTACAGCTTAGAGCAGAGAAATGTCTTCCCTTGAGGTTTAGAGACCCGATGTCCAGAACCAGTGTTAGCAGAGCCACGCTGCCTCGGGAGGCTCCAGGGGAGGACCCGTGTCTCCTCCCGTTCCTGGTAGTGTTGGCCTTCCCGGCTGTGTGGTTGCGTTGCTGCAGCCTCTGCTCCCGTCCCCACACGCCGTCTCCCCTAGGCCTGTGTCTCTTTTCACAAGGGGGCCAGTGTTTGGATGTAGAGCCCAGCCAAATCTGGGAACTTCATTTTAACATTTACAATTACATCTGCAAAGACCCAATTTCCAAATAGGGTTACATTCTGGGGTTCTGGGGGTTGGGACTCCGAGTGATACTGAGAACACACGGTAACCCATAACACAGCCTCCTCACTTCCTTCACCTCCAGCGCATCTGCGTTAGTCAGGGGTCTCCAGGGAGACACAGCCAACATGACACAGAGAGAGACGTGAGCGGGGTCTGTTAGGGGAACCAGATGATGGAGGCTGGGAAGTCCCACGACAGGCCGTCTGCAGGCTAACAATGCCGGATGCCGGTAGCGTGGCTCAGCCCAAGTCAGAAGGCATCAGAACCCGGGAAGCTGATGGTGTGACTCAGCCCAAGGCCACAGGCCTGAGACCTGGGGCTGCCAGTGCAAGTCCTGGAGCCCAAAGGCTGGGGCGCCCGGAGTTCTGTCCAAGGGCAGGAGAGGAAGCATGCATCCCAGCTGGCATGAGGAGAAACACGTTCCTCTTTTCTGTTTCTGTTCTCTCCGGACCCCAGCTGGAAGGTGCCACTGAGGGCAGGTCATCTTCACCTCTGCCACTCGGCCACACACTGCAGTCTCCTCTGGAAACACCTGCACAGAGGCAGCCAAAAATCACGCTCTGCAGGTCACCAGGAGCTCCCCAGCCAGTCCTGTTGGCACCGAGAGCGTCCCAGCCCCCTCGTGTCCGGGATGACCGCACAGCCCTTCCGACATTTGTGTACCTGTCCCCACGTTAAATGCCTCTCTGCCTGAATACAGACACGTTTTTGTTTCCCCAAACTGATGCTGTCAGGTTGCAGCCAGAGGCCAAATCCATAGGATGCAAGTAACAGAACATCCAACAAAGAGCAACTCAAACTGTACGGACAGCTACTTCCCGGATGAAATGTCTGGAGGTAGCTGGTCCAGGCCGCCCGCTCCCCATTCTGTTGTCTCTGTCTTTCTGCCCCACTGTGTCAACACGCTGGCTCTTCCTCCTGGAGCTCGCTGCCTCGTGAGTGCAAAATGGCTGCCACAGCTCCCAGGAGCACATGCTCACAGGACAGCATTCAAAGCCAGGAGTGGGACGAGTGGGCAGGATGACAAACGGATGACATCTTTGTGTGTCCTTCTCTCTTCATCACAGAGGGGCATCTTCACAAGACGCCCTTGCAGACATTGCCTTATACCTCACAGGCCTGGCTCACCCATCCCCTGGTCTCACATGGGGAAACACAGTCACCCAGGCTCCAGCCGGGCATGACTCCTCCCTGGGGTGGATGGGAGCCCTGCAGCTGACCTGCAGAGCTGAGAAGGATGTGAGCGCTCACGGCTGCAGACACTGAGATTTGCCATTGCTGGGACACAGCAATGACTGACAGATGTGCCCAGACATAACTGGGACCTAACCGGGACCTAACCCGGACATAACCTGGACATAACTGGGACCTAACCGGGACATAACCCAGAGATAACCCGGACCTAACCGGGGCATAACCAGGACATAACCCGGACATAACCAGGACATAACCCAGACCTAACCGAGACATAACCCGGACATAACCTGGACCTAACCGGGGCATAACCGGGACATAACCGGGACCTAACCCGGACATAACTGGGACCTAACCCGGACGTAACCTGGAAATAACCAGGACCTAACCCGGACATAGCCGGAACATAACCGGGACATAACCTGGACACAACTGGGACGTAAACCGGACATAACTGGGACATAACCGGGACCTGCTGGGCATGGGAGGTGGGAACAGCTCGGGCCCAAGAACCAACAGTGCGGCACAAGTAGCAGAAAGGTGTCCAGAGAGGTGTCCGGGCCCAAGAGACCTGCGTGGGGCGGCCAGGACACAGTGTCCAGAGAGCTGCGTGGGGCGGCCGGGACACGGTATCCAGAGAGCTGCGTGGGGCGGCCGGGACACGGTGTCCAGAGAGCTGTGTGGGGCGGCCGGGACACTGCGGGGAGGTGGGTAGGTGGGGTGCAGGCTCGAGCCCCAGTGCTGGTCCAGTGAGGCAGGTGGGCCTCAGGTGGGGACCTGGTCCCCTACAGTGTCCGTTCCCATCTAGTCTTAGGGCCTGCCTCCGCCTCCTCAGTCTGTGGTCTGGGTAGACCGAGGCCTGTCAGTCACAGCTTCACACCCCCCAGCTGCAGGGGCTCGGCGGCCTGAGGATCCCATTCAGAGAGGACTCGGGACTTTGCTCAGAGCTTCATAAAACTCTGTTTTTCCTGTCGACATTGAACCCCTTAACTCCCCACTTAAAGCTGAGGCTTGTGGAACCCCTGTCCCTGAATCCAGCCCTGCCTGAAGCTGGGGCATGCCGGGAACCCCACGGGGTGTGGGCTCTGCCTGAATCCAGCTCTGCCTGAAGCTGGGGGGGTGTTGGGAACCCCATGGGGTACGGGGTGCTGCCTGAATCCAGCCCTGCCTGAAGCCGGGGCCTGTCAGGAACCCCATGGGATACCGGGTGCTGCCTGAATCCAGCCCTGCCTGAAGCCGGGGCCTGTCGGGAACCCCACAGGGTGTGGGCTGCTGCCTGAATCCAGCCCTGCCTGAAGTCGGGGCGTGTCAGGAACACCATGGCATACGGGGTGCTGCCTGAATCCAGCCCTGCCTGAAGCCAGGGCGTGTTGGGAACCCCACAGGGTGTGGGCTGCTGCCTGAATCCAGCTCTGCCTGAAGCCGGGGCCTGTCGGGAACCCCACGGGTACGGGCTGCTGCCTGAATCCAGCTCTGCCTGAAGCCGGGGCCTGTCGGGAACCCCACGGGTACGGGCTGCTTTGGGTTTGCATTTCTGCCACTTTCAAGGCAAAGAGCCCAAGCTAATCCCGGCTGCTTGTCCCTGGCCTCTCCTCCTTCCCACAGCCTGACCCCACACCAGGCTGGGCACCCCACTGCAAGGGGCAGACTCGGGGGCCAGGGCCTGGCACAGAGACACTCCTCCCGACCTGCAACGTCCCTTTCTGGTGTGAGCACCTGTGCAAGCTTGTGCACTCTCACACTGCACACGGAGCGTGGCCAGCTGAAACACTCTCCAAGGAGGGCCAGGGAGTGGCCGCCAGGAGAGAAAGGTAAGTGTGGTAATGGGGAAAGCCAGGCGCACGGGAGCTCATGGATGTCATGACGGTGACACAGCGTCCTGAGGAACTGACTGGGAGACTCCAGCACTCCTGACACAGACTGGGAGGGGCAGTGGCAGGCGGTGGCTGGAGCTCACAGTGCTGCAGGCCTGGAACGGCCCAAGCTGGCTGAGGTGCGGGCACAGGGGGTCTGCAGCAGTCACACGACGGCAGGAGTGTAACCTGGCCGCTCCGTGTGGCTCCCTCTGCCTTCTGCATTCCACTCCCGCCTTCCAACATGCCTGCTGGTTTTCTGTGGTCAGCCCTAACCCAGAGCCATCTGGCGAGGAAAATTCTAAGAAATTCTCTGCTGCTCAGCAGGACCCACCTCGCACAAAGTCACCATCGGCCTCAGGAAGGAGGGGCATTGGGTTAGGGCTTGGGGGAGAGGGAGGGTCCAGGGGAAGGGACGGCAGGTCTCAAGCCCCTACAGAGGGAACACGCCTGCTCACCTGGGTGAACAGGGAGGGGGCGGCCCGCAGAGCTGCAGCAGGCTCGGAACCAGGCAACGGCACATCTTCAGGAGCAGGATGACTGGAAGCGGGCACGCTGGGGACTCCAAACTCTCAATTGCCTTGACACGTGGCTCAAGGCACATTCTAACTGCATCCAGGAAGAGGCCACCTGACTGGTGTCACCTGGGTCACCTGCATGACAAACTGGGCCACCAAACCCCACCAGAGCAGAAGGCACGACTTCTCTGCCCCGTGGAGGCTGGTCCTAGCCTTGAAACTTCCTTGACAGACACAACATGAGGCTTCAAGCACGGGCTTCTCCCAGGCTTGTGTGGCTCTGCTCAGCCTCCTCACGGGCTTCTCCCAGGCTTGTGTGGCTCTGCTCAGCCTCCTGAGCTATTGAGGGAGAATGAACGCCTGCATCCCACAGAAAGAGGCCAGTGGATTATAGCTGGGCCTGACCATAGTCCAAATGAAGAAGCAAAGCCCCTCTTGTCACCCTGCAACCCTGTGAGCAAGGCATTGTCACTGAGAGCCCAGGGGCTGTTTGTTACACAGCGTTCTCGAAGCAAGAGCTGACTGACGTTCCTTTGTTCCTTTTCTAGGGGAGCGTGGGGCCTTAGGACCTGCTGTGTCACCAGACAGCACCCACAAGAGCAGACTATGCATCTAAAATACACTGAGGTGCCATTATGGGAAGGAAGAGACGCACATGCGGAGGGCTGGAGCTGACAGCTGGCTCATAGATGGGGCTGGGGGCTGCAAAAAATGGAACATACTTTCTACTTTCTGGCTGTCACCCCACAAGCAAGTTTGAAACCCAAAAGGCAAATGGCTTAGCTGATTCATAGGGCCTAATTTGGATCCGCTGGAGCAAACTGAATTTTGAATACAATTTCACATCAATTAACTTTGCACAGAGCCTTACAGACGGCAGTGAAGGACTCTCTAAAGCAAAGGCCAGTGGCTACGATGGAGGAGCTGACGCGCCATCCCGGAGCCCACCAATGCTCATAGCACCACTCAGGGCTCTGCCAGAGGATGCTCTGCCAGGGAGCAGGGGCCATGGATGGGTGAGGGCCCGGCTGGCGTGAGGGTCCGGGCTGGAGGCTGTGGCCATGTGAGGGGCCGGGCTGGGGGGCCTGGGCCGTGTGAGGGTCTGGGCTGGGGGGCCGGGGCCGGGTGAGGGTCTGGACTGGGGGGCCGGGGCCATGGCTGGGTGAGGGCCAGGGCTGGGGGCCGTGGCTGGGGCTGGGTGAGGGTTTCGGCTGGGGGCCGTGGCTGTGGCTGGGTGAGGGTCTCGGCTGGGGGCCGTGGCTGTGGCTGGGTGAAGGTCTGGGCTGGGGGTCGTGGCCATGCGAGGGTCTGGGCTGGGGGTAGCAGCTGTGGCGGTGTGACGGTCCGGGCTGCAGGAGGATGTACTACAGTGAGCCTGTGCTTCCTGTCAGACTGGGGTGGGAAACACAGCTGTGCTCTGCAGAACCCCTGCCTGCAAGTACCTGTGCATGGAGGATGGACCCCCTTCCTGGGTGACTGGAAGGATGAGAGCTGAGGGGTGTGACGTGAGCAGGAAAGGGGCCTGGGCTGGTTGGAAGGATGAGAGCTGAGGGGTGTGACGTGAGCAGGGAAGGGGCCTGGGCTGGTTGGAAGGATGAGAGCTGAGGGGTGTGACGTGAGCAGGGAAGGGGCCTGGGCTGGTTGGAAGGATGAGAGCTGAGGGGTGTGACGTGAGCAGGGAAGGGGCCTGGGCTGGTTGGAAGGATGAGAGCTGAGGGGTGTGACGTGAGCAGGGAAGGGGCCTGGGCTGGTTGGAAGGATGAGAGCTGAGGGGTGTGACGTGAGCAGGAAACAGACCTGGGCTGGTGGTGGGGCCAGAGAGCTGAGCCCCAGGGGCTGGAAAGGAGTTGTGGGCAGGAGCTGTGGGCCTCCAGCAGAGTGGAGAGAAAAGGGGTTTCGCTGGCAAGAGCTGGGGAAGAGAGGGTGGGGAGGGGGCTCGAGGGCTTGATGGGCACTCACCTACGGCCCTGACTGTGCCCAGGGCCCTGACTGTGGCGCATTTAAACCCATAGTTCCCAGAGTGTGGTCCCAGACCAACAGCCCCAGAGAACCTCAGACGTGAGGGGTGGGGAACCCTGGGGTGGGCTCAGCCGTGTGTGCTCACACTTTCCTCCCGCTGCGGGTCTGAGGCCTCCATCCACTCACACACCGATTCACACACACCCAGGGGCTTTCAGACCCCCGACAGCAGGACGCCTCATCGCCACACCAACCCCACTTTATAGACGGGACAACGGAAGCACATTAAATCATTTGCCCGAAATATTCTAAGTGGGTGGCAGAGCTGAGGCTGGGGCCCAGGCGAGCCGGTCTAGAACTTCCCTGTCCAGCGTAGTATCCACCAGCCCCACGGGCTATTATATTTTAGATTAAGGTCTAGAAGTAAAATGTATAATCCAGTTCTTCAGTTGCACTTGCCACACTGCAGAGGCTTGAGCCACCTGTGGCTGGCGGCCACCGTCCGGACAACCCAACCATTCCCTCCACTTCCGAGCTCTGCAGACCACTGGCCTAGGGGTCTCCTAACCGTTGCAGTCTCTACCTTCCAAAGCACCCCATCTTGCCCGGGGCAAGAGAGGGCAGATGTGTGAGCACACAAACTGAAAAACCAAACAAGCACAGGAGGTCCGCCCTGCACCACACCAAGAAGTCAGTGGGAGTGTGGGGGGTGGGGTTCGTGCTGCAAGCTCTGCCCAGGGCCCTGGCAAGCCCCGGGGAGGTTCGGAGTCCTGAGTGGGATGTCCGGTCACTGTGATGTGTGCTCCCAGAGACACACAGCCCGGTCCGCAAGTAGGCAAATACGCATCTGTCAGAAACCACCCCCAGCCCAGCCTCCCTCCCAAGGGCTTCCCATCCAGCACGTAGCCCAGCTGCTTTCTCCTGGAAGAGAAGGTTCCCAGAGTAAGCCCTCCCTGGGGAGCACCTGAGCCCAGAACTCCAGAGACGGTGGCTGGTCCCTGCGGAGCACCTGGGCCCAGAACTCCAGAGATGGCTGCTGGTCCCTGGGGAGCACCTGAGCCCAGAACTCCAGCATTGGCGGCTGGTCCCTGGTTGGCCATCTGGACACCTGGAAATGGATCAAAGGACAGAAGGCACCTGGGGACGCCTCCCCCAGGACAGCCAGGGAAACTGGGGGGGAGCCCAAAAAGGAAGCCCCTGAGGAGGTCTACAGAGCCCCTGCCCTTCACTGGGGTCACACATCTGAACGCCTTCAGAGACCAGATAAAGAAACAGTGTATTTCTATAATCAGAAACTTCAGGCTGGGCACGGTGGTTCACGCCTGTAATCCCAGCACTTTGGAAAGCTGAGGCGGGTAGATCACCTGAGGTCAGGAGTTCGAGACTAGTTTGGCCAACATGGCGAAACCCCACCTCTACTAAAAATACAAAAAATTAGTCAGACATGGTGGCATGGGCCTGTAGTCCCAGGTACTCGGGAGGCTGAGACAAGAGAATGGCTTGAACCTGGGAGACAGAGGTTGCAGAGCCAAGATCACGCCACTGCCCTCCAGTCTGGGTGACAGAGTGAGAATCTGTCTCAAAAAAAAAAAAAGAAACTTCAAAACCAGAACCTCAGACCTTCCCAAGCAATTGTTCTGGGGGGGAGGGGGTGCCCACAGGATGCCCCCTGCAGTCTGACTGACCTCTGGGCCCAGCCTGGGGTGGGGTGGCCTCTGGGAGCCTCGGGAACAGGTGAGGACTCCCAGGCTGCTCGGGAAGGGGCCTGTATCTAAACAAGAGCCTGAAATGCCATCTGGGTGACCCTCGCCCACATTTCCTGGGGTTCTGTCCAGGAGGGGAATTCGGGAAGCAGGCGTGCATGGAAAAACTGCTCGGGGTCCGTTTCTGTCTTCCTAATGAGGCTTTAAAAGGGAGGATGCTGGAGGGTGAAACCACGGGTTAACAAAACCCGGAATGGGAAGAGGGGGAGGGGACCCTGTCCCCACCCTGGGGAGGCTTTGACGGAACCAGAGAGCGGCCTGGGTGGACTGAGGAGGCTGGGTGAACAGGAAGTCCCCCACCCCAGTGAGCTACTTTCCCGACTGCCTCAGCCCAGCAAACAGCCCGTGGTGCCTGGACCACACCCTTCCTGCCCTGCACAAGAGGCCGCCAGTCGGCTCTGCCAGAGGCAGGGTGAAGTGGACCCCGCAGAGTCGGGGAGGACCCCTTCCCACTAAGGGCAACCGAGGGCAGGGTCCCACCACTGTCTCGGGCACTCTCCCCTCCGCCCTCCAGCAAACCACCATTCTCCGAGGGCCTGTGCAGGGGTGTAGCCCCGACCTGAAACAGGGTCCCCATGACTGCGTGGGGCTCGGAGTCGTCACTCCTCGGGGAGGCCCTCTGGACCACCCAATGCCCACTCTCTGTGACACCTCCCCGTTCGATTTTCTTCAGATTATCCTTGGCTGATATTCTATTTGGCCCTGTGTTCAGGGTCTCTCTCCCACTTCTAAGAGGGTCGTCTATCTCAGCCGCTGCGGGGTCACCAACAGCGCCTGGACACAGGAGGCATCTGGCAAATACGCGCTGCATGAATCAATGACTCCAGTGCCCACGCGCAAGGGGCCCCGGGGCTCAGAAAACCCCACCAGGCGGGCCCCTCCGAGCTCGGCCTGTCCTGGGGGTGGAGGAGGAAGTTCGCCCCGCGCTTGCCTCGCAACCGCAGCCGCCCCCGTGCGCTTCCTGCCCGCACCGCCCTCCACACTGCGCTCCGTGCCTGGCAGCAGCCCCCGCCCCCCTGGGCGCGTTCCCGGGGGTCTCGGTGGCGGGAGCCGCCTTCTTGTGGGACTTGGGGGCACGTGGCGCGGGGCGGGGACGCGGGCAGACCCCTCCCGCATCCTAGGAGGCCTGGGCGGGTCCGCGGGGGCGCGGGGAGGGGGCACTGCCTGGCCGAGGACCCTCCCCCGGTCCTCCCCGTCCCTTCCATGCTCGCCGAGGGCAGGATTTCGGTTCCGGGAGACCGGAGGCCCCTCGTCCTCCTCGGAAGCCGCCCGCCGCCGGGGACCCCCGCCCCACAGAGGAGGGCGGCGCTGCCCGCGCCTCCCGCTTGGAGAGCACCGCCCGCAGGTGCCCGCGGAGGGGCCCCAGCAGCCTAGCATCCTCCCCTGAAGGAGCCGCGCGGACCACCGCGGGCTGCTGCGGAGGTCGGGGCGCCCGGGCGGGGCGCGGCTAGGGGGCGAGGCCCAAGGGCGGGCACCTGCGGACGGGGCGGGGCCTGAATGAAGGAGGGCGGCCGGGCGGGGCGGGGCCGGGGCCTGCGTGAGCGGGTCGGGGAGGGGGCGGAGCCTGCGGGGGGCGGGGCCCGCGTGAATGGGGCGGGAAGGGGGCGGAGCCTTGTGAGCGGGGCGGAGCCTTGTGAGCGGGGCAGGGCAGGGGCGTGGTCGGGGCGGGGCGCGCGGGCGCCCGCGGCGGCCCTCACTTCCTCTGGCGAGCGCAGCCGGGCGGAAGTGCGTCAGTTGTTATCTGTTCGGGGCGCCGCCGCCGCCGCCTCACGAGCCCGGTGCCCCGGAGCCCGGCCGCCTGCCCGCCTGCCGCCTGCCGCCCGCCGCGCCCGCCCGGCCCCGCCCGCTCGGCCCGATCGCCGCGCCGCGCGCATGGGGCGCGCCCCCGGGGGGGCGGCCGAGGGCCGCTGAGCGCCGGGCCCGCCCCCGCCGATGCGCCCAACCGTCCGCGCCGGGGGTCCCAGGCCGCGTCGGGCCCGGGGCTGAGCCGCCCCCTGCGCCCGGCATGCCCGGCCCGGCCCGCCGCCCGCCGCCGCCCAGGGCCCGAGCCCGCGCGGCGCACACTCAGCCCGGCGGCGCCGCGTAGCCGAGGGAGCCCGCCTGCTGCGAGCCAGGCGCGGGGCGTCAAGGTCACCGGCCCGACGGGGCGCACGCGCCGCCATGGAGGCCAAGGTCCGCCCGAGCCGGCGCTCGCGCGCGCAGCGGGACCGTGGCCGGCGCCGGGAGGCCGCCCGCGACGCCCGCGCCCAGAGCCCGTCGTCGGGCGACGAGCCCGAGCCCAGCCCCGGCAAGGAGAACGCGGGCCTCCTCGGCGCGCCCCCCCGAGGCGCCGCCCCCGCGCCCCGCGCCGCGCGTCCCCCGCGCCGCCGCCGCCGCGAGTCCAGCTCGCAGGAGGAGGAGGTCATCGACGGCTTCGCCATCGCCAGCTTCAGCACCCTGGAGGCCCTGGAGGTAGGTAGACGGGCGCGGCTTCGCCGGCGTTGAGGCGAGAACGGGGCCCGGAGTTGACGCGTCGGGCGATCCCGGGACCCCTGGGCTTGCGACCGCCCGCGCCGTGGGCAGCCCTGAGGGAAGCCCCGGCCACTTGGTCCCCGTTCCAGGGACTCTGTGTGCCCACCCCTCGCCCAGACGGTCGCATCTGGAAGACCCAGCAGCGTCGGGTGGGTTTGGGGACGTTTTGAGTTGCAGAGGCAAAAAAATCCACGCTTCGAAATTGGGGGCTGTCTGACAGCACCGTCGGCCTTTTATCAGTTGTGTTTCTGTTGCCAGCATATCGCTCTGCCTGGTTCAGGACGTGCTAGGGAGCAGTGCTGGATCTTAGGGAGGTGGTGATAAAATGGATACTGCGCGGGCCATCCCGTTCCCTCCTCCCTTTGAGGGCTCTGCTGAGAAGGGGAGAAGGAGGGTTAATCTCAAGACCCCTCTTGGTGACTTCTGCCTGCTGCATGGTTAATAGATTGGCAAAAAATATTGCTTGTCTGGCTGACGGACAATATTTGCTGAGCAAATACTGCCCCTCTTGCATGAACCCAGCTGAGCAGAGAAGGAAATTAAATGCTGTCTGAGAGCTGGGGCAGGCACTGTCTCTCCAGGACTGGCATGGGCAGGAATGCTAGCAAGGTGCCCTCCACCAGGGCAGAGACCCGCCCAGCGAGGTGTGCCCTGTGCAGCACTTACTTTGGGAGACCCTCATCTGCTGGACTTTGACTCCCAGAAGCACCCCATTTCCAACCCCTCTCATTTTTCCAGGGGCTTGGGAGCCCATGGCCTGGGATCCCCCGGTCTCAGAAGCTGAGCTTTGGGAAAAGGGGAGATGCCTACTGCAGGCCCCTGAAGCAGCAAGTCCTCTTCAAGTTCTCATCCAAACTCTGGGGACTGTAGAGAGCCTTGGGTCAGGGCCGGTGGCCAGGGAAGTGGCCCCAGAACAGGTGCCGCATCGTGTCCCGAGTGCACAGACAGAGCTGGGGCTTCGTGTCCCGAGTGCACGGACAGAGCTGGGGCTCCTGTGGGCCCAGGATGGGGTGGGTGGTGGCCAAGCTCATCACACAGGCTGGCCATTCTCTGTCATGCACATTATTAGATGGCTCCAGGGCTGGCACACGCCATTGCTCTGTGCTGGGACGGGATGGCCCTGGGGCTGTCTTCTGCCCTTTCAGTGGTGGTGATGACACAGACTGTACGTGTACTGAGCACGTACTGCAAGCCAGGCCCTGCGCTCAGCTCCTGCACTGCAGGTGAGACCATGACGATGCCCACTTCCAGAGCTGTCGCCACCCACCTGCACCTCCTGGGTCCCTAACCGCGGCCTCCTCACTGCTCCGAGCGGGTCAGCCCTTGTACCCTGCCGTTCTCTGCCTGCTTGATGTTTGGTGCCATTGTGTCTCTGCAAAAACATCACCTCGGACTCCTCTGAAGTGGTGCCCCCCACCCCCGTCGATGTTGCCCACCTTCTTCCTGTCATCCCCACTGTGCGAAGCTGTTTTAGGATGTCTTTGCTCTCCATTTTTGTCTCCCACGAGAACTTGTAAGCTGAAGGAGAGCAGACACTGTGCTGTCCTGTGTGTCTCCTATGGGGTCTGGTGCTGGGAAGAGCTCGACATGTAGAAAGTGCCCTAGATGCGTGTGTCAGGAATCAGTGAGTGAGGAGATGAACTGTACTCAAGAGACCCAGGGCCAATCCCAGGCCCACGTGCTTTGCCCGCAGCGGCTCTGACTGGCTGTCCACCTGCTCTGGCAGGGTCACGTGCCCCCAGCCTGCAGGCAGTGGGTTCAGTGGGTTTTGGTGACTTTGGCTTAGACCAGCCGGCCCCCCAGGTCATAGTGAGACAAGTCTGCTGCTGCGTGGCATTAACACAGCCATGGCACCCCGGGGTGGTTTCATGTCCCTTCCTCTGCCCTTCGGAGCCTGCCTGGGAAAGTACGGGGCTTCTCACAAGTCATAACCTCATGATCATCCCACACGTGTCTCTTTGTTGGCCACGTTTTTTGCCAAAGTGTGGTGGTTTTTCCCCAAAGTTCAGATAAATCATAATTATATCAATAGTAGCGACTGGTTCAGTAAGGATTCTCTCCACGAGGCAGTGGTCTGAGCTGCCCTTCACAGACATCAACTTGTTTACTCCTCAAATGACCCACGAGGAGGGCTGGATGCCCCCATTCCACAGATGGGGACCTCGAGGCTCCCCATTGAGGCAGAGCGAGCAGCACTGGGTGCCACGCCTGTCCGGCCTTGGAATGAGCAGGTGCTGCCCTGCGAGGCCACCCACACGGGACACAGAGGGAGATGTGGCCACCAGGACCCAGCCCAGAGGCACAGCCTGCCCTTGGCTCTGCCGCCTTCGCTCACAGTCCCTCTGCCCCCACCCACGTCTTGGGGGCTCTTCCTACTCTGGGATGCTGGAGGATGGGACACTCAGGAGTTGGAGGAAGCCCTTGTAACCCCAGAGGCTGGCTCGTGCCTGTGGGACACTGCAGTGGTGTAAACAACCAAACACAGGTGTAGACTTGCCGGGGAGGTGTAGCCTGCCTGCAGGAGTCCTGTTACCTCCCCCAAGACAGCACACGCGATGGGACCAACTCTCGGCCCCAGCCCTGGCCCCTGGGGCAGACCCCCACCCGCAGCCCTTTCTGCCCCCAGGCAGACAACCCTCCACCCTGTCTCAACAGGCCCCCCTCGCCCTGTGCCCGGGGCAGGTCTCTGTACTTGTTTTGTGCCCCAGGCAGGTCCCTGCCCCTTTTCTGTGCCCTGGATGGGACACACAGGCTGTTCTGTGCCCGGGGCAGGCCACCGCCCCCTTTATGTACCCTGGGTGGGACACATAGGCCGTTCTGTGCCCGGGGCAGGCCCCCAGCACCTGCACATTTATATGTGCTCCTGTAGGGGAGGAGGAGTCCCTGCTTGTCCTGTGCCTGTGTCTGTGTGTGCTGTGAACACAGCAGGCACTCCCTAAATGGTGGTGGTAGTTGTGGGCTGAGGAGGGCCAGGGTCTGGCCTGGCTCAGGGTGTGCCTGCAGCCCTAGAGACAGCGTTAATGATTAACCGCGGATGGAGCTGGGAGCCCTGTGACAGGGCTGAGGACCTGCAGAGGGGCGTGCTGGGCTGGGTGTGCTGGAGTGGGTGGGGCGGCGCGGCAGACCTGAGCCAGCCTGCTTGACTTTCTACTCTGTAACCAGGGGCAGTGGTTTGTGGGGACAGGAGGCCTGAGGAAGCCCCGCTGGCCTCTCCCCTGCTCTTGCCCTGACCGGGGACTCTGGGTGCTTGGGAACATGGTTCTTGCTGTCCCTTTTGTTTCCTGTGACAGCTCTGTCCGCTGGTTGTACTGACCAGAGGACACAGGAAGGCCCCTACCCTTGGAGCAGTGCTGTGGCCATACGTGCCCGGTCAGTGCTGCTGTTCTCTGCCTGGGGTCCTCCCAAGAAGGCTGGGGTCTGAGAGGTATATCCAGGGCTGTGTCAGACCCCGTCTTCCCACATAGCAAAGGCCATCCTTATCTGGCCTCAGGCCACAGAACAGGTTGTGCCGGTCCCTGTGTCTCCCGGGAGATAGGCCAGGCCCGCTTAGCCCAGTGGGCTGCACCGCCCACTCCCACATGCTGGCCGCAGGGCCCCAGCGACGCTGGCCATGGTGCTCTGGGCTGCACCTGGGCCCCAGGGAGGTGGCAGGGTGCCCGGGAGGACATTGGCCACCAGTTCCAGGCGGACACCACCATTCTGGTCTGGTGTCTGTGATCTTTGGTTCATTTGCATTTTTCAAACAGTAAATCACTTTCACCTGGTGACTTTCACTTGGTTCACACATCAAGCTCCATAAGAAGGTGCGTGCTGAAGCTTGAGCTGTTCCCTGACTGGCACACGGGCCACTCAGAAGGTCCACGTGTGTCCCAGGAATAAAAGCGGAAGGAAAGCGCCCAACATCCTGGCTCGGTGGCCGGCGGCCTCCTCTAATGCCTGTGCTTCCACATTATCTGCTCAGCATAAACCACAGGACATGCACCCAAAACTCTGCTGAACCTGCACAGACGGTTGTGCTTAAGAAACCCCAGGCTACTGATCGTGTGCGGCCCCCGGCCTCCCAGGGCTGTCTGTCCATGGGCGAGCTGTGACCCCTGCTGAAAATGGCCCAGAACCCTGGTGGGCTTAGGGTATGAGCCTGGAGCCGGTGGGCCTTGGCCAAGGGGAGGGTACAGGTTTTGAGATACGGCCCATGGTGGGCAAAGTAAGGGTGTGAGGGACTGGCCCAGACACTGCCCTGCCCTGCCCTGCATCCTGGAGGCTAAGCCAGGTGGTCTCTCTGTGAGCCCCTAGTGGGCCTGGTGGGCTTCACAGAGCGGCCAGGGTTCCAGGAGCAAGAGCCCAGGCATAGGATCTGGGCTGGAAGTGTAACCTGGCCATGTGGGTGCTGGGCCTGGCCCGCCGAGCACCGCGTGTGGGGCCTAACAGTGTCACTTGGACCTCTGGGGACTGCTGAGGCCACACTGTTGGTGGTGCCAGTGGGGGCTGAGTTTGCCGGGGGCACTGTGAGTCCATGCCTGGCCCATCTCTCAGACAGATGGGGGTGGGGGCTGAGACCGCAGACATTTGGGCTCAGTGAGGAGAGCCAGGGAGAGGGCAGGCTTCGGCCCAGGAACTCCTTGTGGCTGCTTCCTGGTCTCCAGGTGGGGAAACTGAGGCACAGAGCGGGGAAGTGCTTTACCCACAGCCATGGGGCAGGGGTGCGGAGCTGAGCTGGGGCCTGCCCTGTGACAGTGAGGGGCTGCCTGGAAGCTGCGTGGATTCCTGTTCCTCCCAGAGAGTCCCGCAGCTGTGGGCAAGGGCTGCTCCCTCGGGGGAGGTGGACGCAGAGGCCCTGAAAGCAGTGTCGCTGGCCCCTTGGTCCACGTGGGTGCCCGCCGCCTGTCCAGGCCCTGTCTGGGGGCCAGCAGCTCCTCAGGCCCTGCCATGGCTGGAGCAGGGCCTGCACCTGGCCTGCTTTGGCTCTGGGAAAGGTTCCGTGTCCTCTGCCTGTGGTTCTGCCCCTCATGGCCCCCTGCCCAGTGGTTTGCTGGCCTCGGGGTCGGGGCTGTTACAGCAGGACAGTCACCGGCCCTCTTCCCCATCCCCTCCCTCCCGGCTGCTTGGGCCTGTCACTTCTTGGCTCAGGTTTCCAAGGCCTTCCCGTCCTTGCTGTGGCTACGCCATGTGCCTGCGCCTCCGCACATGCTGTGCACCTTCGCGTTTGGGGCCTGGTGCCGGCTGCCCTTTGTCTGGAGGGGTCTCCTGGGGTCCCTGTGAGTCACCGCACAGTCCTGCAGCAGGGAGCCAGACCCACACTAGACCCTTCATTCCCGACTAGGCTTTCATGCCCCAGCTGTCCTTACGGGGAGGTCTGTCGCCAGACGTCCGCCATATCCCACTTTTGTGTGATTGCTTTTCTAGAGAAAGAGAAGTGCCCAGAACTGGCCCTGCTGTCTGTGGGTGGCAGTTTTAAGGCTCTTGATGGTCGTGAGGGTCTGTTCCCTGCTGAGGGGCCCGTGTTGCGTATTTACCCGGGCTTGTGTTTTTGTCACTCTGGAAGCCTCGTTTCACTGTGTTTTCTGGCTGGTTGTTGCTGTTTGTCTTCCCACCTGACATCTCTACCTGGGCACTTTGTTGGATTCTCTCCTCAGCACAGGCAGTTTCTAGGGGACTCTTAGGGGGTTGTCATTGGTCCTGCTGGCATCTGCACATGGCTGTGACGTTGCTGCTTTCCCGCGGCTGCGCTGGATTTGTGAGTGTGTCCAGAGCGTGAGGATTGGTGTTGCCGTTTGTGGGTATCTGTGTCCCTCCCTCCTTCCCTGTTTCCCCGCATTCTGATGGGCATTCTGTGTTGCGCGGGGCGCATCTCTGGTCCAGCATCAGGTAGGGGTGGCCATGCTCACCCAGCTTGTGCCGCTGCCCGGTGCTTCCTTCCCAGGCCCTGCGGTGTCCCTGCTGTTGCTGTCGGGCTGTCCTTGAACTCCGGACGTGGCCCTGGCGGGCCGTGTTGGTGGAGTCTCATTTTGGGTTGTTTGCCGACGGTTCGAATTTTTGCCACCCTGTTTCTAGTAAAGTTAGTCTGATAGTCTTGCTTCTGCTGGTTCTGCTGCATTTTGGTTGGGAACTTTTCATCTTTTTGTGTAACGTCAAAATGACACAAGAATTAACCACTTTCTCAGCACCTGGACAGAATACTCGGGTCCCAGTACTACAGCCCATTTACTGGTGACCAGTTAGAGACCCCAAGTCAGCATGGTTTGGGGTGGGGACACGGGTAATGAGGGAGGGACCATGGGACCACCTCGATAGAAGTGGAGGCTGGGGGAGAGGAGCCCGGGGTGGCCTGGCCGGGTCAGGAGGGCCCTCTAAGTAGGAGGACCACAGAGCTGGGCCAAGGTCCCGGGGCAGACCCAGCCTGGCTGCCCTGAGTCAGAGGCAGCCACGGGAGGAGCCCAGCCCACCTGAGTCTCCAGGAGTCCCTGAGTGACCCCTGTGTCCCAGGCTGCCCCTCCCTCCGGACTCCCCCTCCATACTCCCCTACCTAGATGGCACCAGGACCCCCTCTGGCCTCAGCTCCTGCTTTCAGGAGCCCACAGGCCTGACCACCCTTCAGTGCCCCCAGGTCTTCTGCCCCTGTCGAGATGAGCTCAGTGGGTGGCCCCAGGCTAGAATCCAGGCTCTGGGCCTCGGGACCCCTAGCGCGCCGCCTCACACCTGCTGAGGCAGTCCCGGGCTGGGGATCTAACCCTTCTCAGTGGCCCAGGGTCAGGCCCTGACTCCTGCTGTGAGGCCCATGACAAAGCCATTTGTCCCTAAACAAGGGTCAGCATCTAAGCAGCCCCCAGGTCCCTGAGGGAGGGCCAGGGCTTGTGGCGTGCGATGTGTGTGTTTGTGCCACGCGTGTGCCTCCCCCAGAGACCCCTCGGACCTGATGTCCTCCCCGGCCCCACCCCAGGAGCGAGTGGCATCTGAAGTGGTCGTGTGGCAGCAGCTGGGAGGCCCGTCGCTGAGCCTGGCCTGCACCCCTGGGAGAGCTGGGGGGCCCGTCGCTGAGCCTGGCCTGCACCCCAGGAGAGCTGGCCCACAGGGCCTCTGGGGAGGGTGCCTGCTGTTTCTTTGGGAGCCTGGGGAGGTGGCTGGCGGGGAGAGCCGGCCATCCAGATCTGTCAAGCCCCACAGCTGCGTGCCCCCTGTGTGGGTGTGGGTCTCTCTCTGGGCCCTGCGCTCACAGTGAGGCCTCTGCGGGGGGCATGAGGCCGGGGGCTGTGTTGGGATGTGACAGCAGTCAGAATGTTCCAGTGGGGAGGCCTGCGGGACCCACAGGCCCCCAGCCACCCTTGCAGAGGCGCCGCAGCAGCCACCTGCCTGTCAGACACCTTCTGGCCAATCTCTGGAGGTCCCGGCTGGAGGCTGAGCTAGCTACAGGCTGTCGAGGACCGCAGAAGAGTGGATCTGTGGCTGCCCACCCCTCCCAGTCCCTAGCGCTCCACTCTCATCCTTCTACAGACCGTCCAGGGAAATGAGGAGGATGGGACATCCCCACACACCTGTCCTGGGCTGCCCCCACCACCCCCATGTGGGGATGTGGGTCGTGGAAGTCTGGGTTCTCCTGCTCTGCAGCCTGGAATGTCCAGATCCCCTGGGAGCTTTGGGAGGTGCCGGGGCTCCTCAAGGTGCTACTGCACAGGGCCCCCCATCCTGGTCAGCAGGTGGCCCTGGGTGGGACTCGGCTCTGCCCCTCCCTGGGTGGGCCTTGCAGAGCTGGGTGGGGCTGTGCTTGGGTGGCCACCAACCTGTTCTAGGGGAGGGAGGCTGGAGGCTGAAGAACCATCAGGTGCTGGTGTCCCCGTGGACCAGGACAGCTGGAGGCGCAGCTGTGGCTACCTTGTGTGATGCATGGAAACAGGCTTGGTCATGGTACTCACCCCACTGGGGGCTGGGCAGAGAGGCCGACAGCCCCAGCCAGGTCCCGTGGCCACCTGCCCATGCTCCTGTCTGCTCAGCGGGCTTCCTCCGCCCTCACCACGGCAGGCTGGGCCCCTTCTGCCTGTGTATGTGACCAAGGGTACCTGCCGCCTCTGCTGTCCCATGGGATAGTGCTCTGCAAGTCCTCCAGGAGCTTGGGTGGCCAGACTGGTCCCTGGGACTGGTGGGCCTCATCCGGCCTCGGCAGCCGCCCCGCCCGTTCCAGATCTATGCTCTGCCCGGGTCTTGCTGCTGCACAGTGGAGCCTCCAGGGCCGGCCAGGCAGGGGTGGTGCTGGACCTCTGGGAGAGGCCAGGTGAGCCGCTGGCCAGCAGGGAAGGGTTCTAAGCTGTTCTGCTTTCCCTGACAGATTCTATAAGCATTTATTGAGCACCGGCTATGTGCCAGGCCCTGGGCCAGCCCCCAAGATACACCCACGGGCCCCGTTGCCAGCGAGTACTGGGATGGCAGTAAAGAGGCTGTCATCGGAGGCTAGGAGTCACAGAGCAGGCCATGAGGGCTTCTGGGGAAGAGTGCAGGCTGTGAGGGGCAGCACCGTGGCGTGGCGGTTCCCGAGAGCCCGTCAGGAAGGGCACGTGTAGCAGGTGGTAGGGGTTTGGGGTGCCGGTGGCAGGCAAGCTGGAGACGGCTGGGGGCTGTGGCTGGGGGCCTGCAGGGCTGGGGAGTGGGGCGCTGCACAGTACCTAAACTCCATGAGATCAGGTGCTCTGGGGACTCAGGGCAAATGGGGTGCTTGGTTCCACGTACCTGAGGACGGCAGGCGCCCTGAGGAGTGTGAGGGACAGAACGGCCGCCGAGCCCCAGCTCGGCAGAAGAGCTGTGCTGATCTGTTTTGTGTAGAAAGCTGGCCTGTGGGGCGGATGGGATTCCCCAGAGCTGTGCTGGCATCAGGGAAGAGGCTGAGTGGGCTGCCGGGCCCTCTGCAGCCCAGACAGGCATCAAGGTCTCCACGCCCGTCTTCCCAGCCCACGTGTGTACCATGTGCGTGTACCCTCTGGCCGGAATCTGTGGTGTCTGGCTCAGGAGGCGCCGGCACTGCCCTCTGGACTCTGCGGAGCCATCAAGCGTCTGGGGCTGGGAGCCACACGCCGTGACCCTGCCCCACGGAGGCCAGAGGGACGCCTGCCCAGTCTGTGGCCGCCACCTTCCCTCTGTTGAGAACTTGGTCCTGTCTGGGCGGCTTTAGGGAGCAGAGCAGCCGAGTGTGTCCCAGGCTTACACGCGGCCCCACCACCGAGCCTTGCTGCTGAGCGGCCGTGACGGTGACGGAAAGGCAGCGGGGCCTGGCTCCAGGCCCAGGCGCAGCTCCTGGGCCTCGTGTGCATCGCACCTGCTCCTCTCGGCAGCCCCCACAGTGGGTGCTGCTCTGTCCCCATGCTGCTCATGAGGAACTCGAGGCACAGAGCCGTGCAGTCACTTCCCGTGTCTACACTGCTGGCAAGTGGTTGAGCAGGATCAGAACTCAGGCAAGGGCTGGAGGCTGGAGGCTGGGGCTGCCCCTCTCTGGCCTGGGCCCAGGGGGCCAGCCTCTCTGCTCCCTGTTCTCTGTCCCCCGTAGGGCCAGCCGGTCCTGCTGTGTGTCCAGACCAGCCTCCAGGGAGTCCTGGCCCTGTCGCCGTCCCCTGTCCTGGCCCCTCCACCCACCCAGTCCGTAGTTTCCTGAATCCAACCTCATCCAGCTGCTGTCCTGCCTGGGAGCCCAGTGCCCTGCAGACTCCATCCAGCCCGGGGCAGCCTGTTCACGCCCTCACAGGGAGCCCAGGCCCTGCAGACTCCGTCTAGCCTGGGACAGCCCATTCACACCCTTACAGGGATCCCAGGCCCTGCAGACTTCATCCAGCCTGGAACAGTCTGTGCCCTCACAGGGAGCTCAGGCCCTGCCACGGCCCCACCCTCTCTAACCTCTCCTGCCACGGTGTCCCCCACAACCCTTGGCCCCTGCTCCAGTTGCTGCTGCTCATACCCCAGCAGGCCTCTGGCTGTTCTCGGCCAGACCCTCATCCCATGCCTCACTCGCCTGCCCCTCACACCCTGTCCTGTGGCCGGCATGGCTGCGTGCCTCTACCCAGGGACCATGTGGCCGGGAGCTGGGTGGGGAAGGAGCCCAAGGGGCCACCCAGGGAGGGGACCCTGATGTGGACCGGGCCCCCGACGTGGACTGGACTGGGTGGGGGCTACATTGGTCCCCCTGCAGCTCTCCTCCCTGAGGCCCTGAGGTCAGAAGTGGGTCGGCCTCGCGGTCCTGTTCACTCTCGGAGCCCAGCCCCTATCAGCCCCTAGCCCCGGGGGTCGTCAGTTCTGTGGGCGCAGCTGGACTGGAATCCCGGGATAAAGCTGGGGCCGAGCGACGGCTGCCCCTGTGGTCCTCGCGCCCCAGGCCTGTGGCTTTAGTGACACCTGGCTAGCGTGGGCCCGGGCTGCCCTCCCCATGGCTGAGGAAGAGGCTCTGTGTGTCCCAGGCTGCTGCGTGGGATCGCCAGTGGCAGCTGTCTGCAGGGGTGATGGCCGGGGGAGGGGCTCCCAGGGCCAGGAGCCTCAGAGACCAGTGTGGGCTGACAAAGCCCAGCCCCAGTGGTTGGTGCGCTGGGTGCCTTCGCTGCCGTCATGAGTTCACAGGGGCCAGAGTGGGCCATGGAAATGAAGCCTGAGCCTGCCTTCCGCTCGGGGCCCAAGGCCCTGGACAGGAGTGAGGGGGCTGCCGTGAGCAAATGCACGGCCCATTCCTGTGCAGGGGCCAGTGAGGGGAGGGGCCAGGACAGGGGCCTCTGGAGAGGATGGGACCCCAGCGGTGGACTCCTTGTCCCAGCAGCGCTGGCCACACAGCAGGGCCCAGCATGCAGCGCAGCTGAGCAGGAGCTGGCGGGGAGCAGGACACCCAGGCCCATGGCTCCTCTCCTTCCTTCGACTGCCCAGATCTCAGCTCACAGGGTCCTGCCCTGCGTCCCCCCTTTGGGGACAGCCTCACCTGCCCGATGTCTGCAGCACCTGGCTCCTTTCTGTTGTCTTCATCTAAATCTAAATCCAAATGACTTGCTTTTCCTTTTATTCTTTTCGTTATTGTGAGGAAGTCCGTGTGTACAGAGAGCGCATGGACGGGACATATGTTCGTTTCGAAGAGTTGACCTCCCGGGTCTGAGTGACGCGTCCCTCTCAGTGTGTTGACCACCATCCTGACGCGTCCTCATGCCCCAACCTGCGGCAACCCCCCCATTTCCTTAGGGACAGAGAGGTCAGCTGCCTGCTTTCCCCCACCTGCCAGCATTGGTGTGGTCCGTCTCTCTGGGGGCCCTTCAAGAATCCTTGGCATACCCCACTGGTGGCCGGGGCAGGCTCCAGCCCTTTGTCACCTCCCTCCTGGCAAACTGCCACCCTGGGCCATCTTCCCTAGTGCTGCCTCAACCCTCCACCCCTGGCCCTCATGGCCGCTCAGAGGCATCCTGCGGAAGGCCTTTGGTTTGAAGGGCAAGACTGCGGGCCACAGCCAGGTGTGATCCGTGGCCTTCTAGTAAATCGGAGCTGGAGGGAGGAACGCATCAGTGAGGCTCTGAGTGCACAGCAGGACTGACCTCCAGGCCTGGCGCGTGACAGTGGCCTCCCAGTCGGGCTGGTCAGAGGGTGACTGGGCAGCCTCTTTCACCCTCCAGGCTCAGCCCCTATCAGACGGTTCTCCAGGCGTGGCTGGACTGGAACCCTGGGATAAAACCAGGGCCAAGCAGTAGCTCCACTGTGGTCCTCACACCAGCCTGCCCCTCACACCATCCCCCACCTCCCTGCTTCAGGCCTCACCCTCACCATACCCATGCCTGCCTGTCCCCACCCCCTCCTGTCCCCGCCCCCTCCTGTCCACCTGCCGTGCCCCCTGCATTCATACCCGTCCTGGCACCACTCCATCCCAGGCAGCACTGCTGTTCTCCATGGCACCGTCACCAATGGTCTGGGTCTCCGATTTGTCTCTAGGTAGCTCTTCCCAGCCCGCACAGGGCCAGGCCATAGCCTCCACAGCTCCCAAGGGGTGGGGTGCAGCAGTAACAGCCAAGCTGGGCCTCACAGCGCCCCGCCTCCCACCCCATCCCCCAGGAGCCCTGACCCTACCTCCCTGCCCCTAGAGTGCAGCCACGCGCCGTCACTGGGTGCTCGGGAATCTCAGCCAGCCCCGAGAGGCGGCAGCCACCATGCTTGTGGTGGTCCTGCAGGGGCAGCCCAGCTCCCAGCTGCTGGTCCGTTGCTAGGCGGGAGCTGCAAGCCCGCAGGACCACATCCCGGAGGCCGTGGGAGCAGCTGGGCACCACCAGGAGGCCTCTGGAACAAATGAGATGTCAGTGAGGCTTGCCGGAGCAGTCCCCGTGGGTGTGTGATGTGGGACGCCCTGGGCGGGGGGAGATGTGGGGGTGTCGCCCGCCAGGTGGGTGTGAGCCGAAGGGGAGATGGGTCATGGTGGGAAAGGGTCCCGTTCTCACCTTCGCAGCTGGAGGGGTAATTAGACCCAGTCCCCACACCCCCACAGGGGGCCATGGGTGGGGCTCCCTGTAGGGTCTCCTGTGCCAGTTTCTATTCAGTTTTTGACCCACGGCAGAGGGGAGATGTCAGGGCACAGGCCACCACAGGTCCCGGGTATGGGAGGCAGCCATGCCAGCTGGGCGCTGAGCGGACGCTCAGGTGCTCTGCAGGGAGAGCTGTGGGGTTTGCACCCAGACTGAACACAGTTGAGAGGCAGAGGCTCTGGGCTTTTGGGCCTGAGCTGTTGGAATGACAGAGACAGGCCTGACGAAGGTGTGAGCCAACAAGGTTCTGGGAGCCAAGCAGCTGCAGCCTCCTGCCCCCAGTGGAGAGCAACTTCCAACCCACCCGAGAAGACCCCCAGGGGCTCCCTCAGCCGCCTGTCCCCATGGAGAGCAGCTTCCGACCCATCTGAGAAGATCCCTGGGGGTTCCAGGCCTGGCTTTGCCCAGGGGAACATGATCATCACTCTAGGTGGGAAGCAGAGGGGCCTGCCAGGGAGGTGAGGTCTTGGGTAGGCGGTTCTCCAGAGCCTCCTGCCTGGTGCCAAGGAGGGGAGAGGCCCCTGCTGTGGTTTCAGGAGCAGGGCGTGGCCACCCGGCTGCAGGGGTTGGGCCAGGCCTTGGTGCAAACAGGCAGCCCCGTCCTAAAGAGGGGGCAGCAGGGCTCTGTGTGTGCTGAGGTAGAATTATTTTATCTCTGCGTGTCTGGTTCACTGTAGTGTGATTAGAAATGTTATTGGTGCTGTATAGTAATGACATTAAGAGAGCCGAAAGCAGTCGCATAGAATTGCTCCAGGAAAATCTGTCTAGCAACGTCACGGCAGCCTGCGCCCAGCCCTGGTGGTCCTCCTGGGAGGGGAGCAGGGAGGTCTGGGGCCCTAGCCACTACGGGGGGTGCTGGCGCCACTGCAGGGCAGTGGCCTTGCGCAAGGAGGGCCTCCACCACGCCTTCCTGGAGGGCCCCTGTGTGCGCAGATGTGGTGCCACGTGTGCTGACCCAGGTGTGCACTGCAGACCTGTGGGGGGTTCAAGGCCTCTGCTGCCTCAGCCTAGCAGGGGTTCCTGCAGCTGGGACAGTGGCCTGAGGTGGCCCTGGCTGGCACCCCAGGGCTGGGCTGGGTGGTGGGTGGTGCTGGGGACACAGCTCCTGGAGCCTTTCCAGGCCTCTCTGTGTCTCTGTGTCTTCATTTGACACTGGGGTGGTCACTGCGACCAGCTCATGGAGTCCCGTTTGTGTGGATTAGATAAGCGGGGCCCAGGCCAGGCCAGGCATGGTGGCTCACGCCTGTAATCCCAGCACTCTGGGGGGCCGAGGCGGGCGGATCACCTGAGGTCAGGAGTTTGAGACCAGCCTGGCCAACATGGTGAAATCCTGTCTCTACTAAAAACACAAAAAAATTAGCTGGGCGTGGTGACCTGTAATCCCAGCTGCTCAGGAGGCTGAGGCAGGAGAATTGCTTAAACTCCGGAGGCAGAGGTTGCAGTGAGCCAGGATCGTGCCACTGCACTCCAGCCTGGGCAGCACAGTGAGACTCCATCTCAAAAACAAACAAACAAAAAGATAAGTGGGGCCTGACCCACCACTTAGCAGAGCACCTGGCACAGACCTCACTGCGGTGAACACGATGAAGTGGGTGAGCGCGCGGCCGCTGCTGGTCTCCCTGGCTTGGTGCAGGGCCCCCACCCGGAGGTCATGTCGCTTCCCCATGCGAACCTTCTGGGCCCTTCCTTCCATGGAGCCCAGGCATCCTTGGTGTGGTGGTTGGCACCGCCCATGGGGGTGGGGCTGTTGCCTAGCTTACAAATGAGGAGGACACTGGGGCTGCCCAGGGCACACACTGTCCCCCAGTCCCTGGGGACTGCCCCCCGTCTGGCCTGGACTCCTGTCCCGGCCCCACCCCCACCCGTGGTCTGCCCCAAGGGGAGCTCTGGTCCTCACAGGAGCGTGGGTGGCCATGCTGCTGCCTGTCATGGTGGCCTGTATGGTCTCTGAGCCGCACCACCAACCCTTCAGGTGTACATGGAGTGACTGAGTGACTGGGCAGAGTGGGGTGTTGGGTGCAGCAGTGGGGCTGGCAAGGGCCCCAGCCTGGGCCTCCTTGGTCACGCCTCTTTCAGCAGCTGGGAAGGGCAGTGCTGTGGCGTCGCTGTGGGGCCTCTGAAACTTGCCAGGCGAAGCCCACAGGGCCAGCCTCACCCTGGAAAGCCCCGGAGTGGCCAGCAGAGGGGCCAGCCGCACGGCTCTCCCAGGCCTGGGTACCTTTCCCACCGTCTTAGGGTAGCAGGCGAAGCACTGGCTGACGTCTCAAGAGCAGAGTGCTGGGACAGCTCTCCCAGAGCTTCCTGGGAATGGGCTCTGTTCTCTGCAGTGAGCGTGGCTGCAGCGCTGGCTGGGCGTGTGTGGGCACAGGGGCTGCGCCTGAAGCCGGAGACGTTGGAGGCCTCTCCTGCCTGGTGTGGGCACCCACCCCTCTGCTGTCTGTTCTCTAGAATGTTCACTCAGCAGTGCTTGTGAGCCCTGTCTGGGGCTGAGCAGGGGGCAGTGCAGATGGACGTTCTGGTGGTGGTCAGACAGGACAGGAAACTGCCTTGTGCTTGGTGTGACTGTGGCAGGGGCGGGGAGGGAGCTGGAGGGTAGGTCTGTGGATGGGAGGAGGGGCCGGCAGAAATCTTCATATTTTTTTGAAGCGAAGTAACACTAGAGCAGGTTTACAGAAAATGTGGTAAATTTAAACAATTTGCCCTTGACACATGCGTCCTTCTGGCCAGCTGTGAACACTGTGGCGATGGGGAGAGGTGTGGAGCGGGCCTGGGGCAGCGTCTGTGCCCCGAGGGCACCACCTGGTCCCGCCTCCTCAGATCTGCCCTCTGCCTGTCCCCTCTGACTCTTTGCCCAGTAGAAAGACAAATCCCAGCACAGCGGTGCCCTGCGTGGCAGGTTGCTTTTGCAGGTTTCGTAGTTACTGTGAAAGGTAACACCTTGATTTGTTCCTACTTTTGATCCAACGCTGCAAACAGTCGTTCTCTCGGCTGCAGCCTTTGATTCGTGCAGGCTCAGACCCTCAGAGCTCAGTGGGACTGGGAACCGTTTCTGCAATGTTAGCAGATTGGGTCCACAGCTGCCTGGGATGGGCAGCCCTGACAGATCCCGGGTGGATGAGCAGGAACTCTGGAGGCCATGGGCTCTCGGGCTTCTGCAGGAACAGGCCGCTCACAGCAGGGCTCTGGGCCTTGAGTGGTGGCTCTGCGGAGAGCACATGGCGGGAGCTGGGCCTCGGGGAGGCAAGGAGTCTTCCTGGAGCCGGAAACAGCAAAGAGTTGGAGTGACAGGATCAGCCCTCGTGGGCAGGGGGCCCGGAAACGCTGCTGGGCCTCTCAGGGCCTCCAGCTTAGACTGGTGGGGGTGGCGCTTGTATCATGGGGAGGGCGCCCAGCCGGGGAGGGCGTGGCCGGCACCACCATGGCTCTTGTCTCTGTCATCTGTCCTTACCAGAGGGACAGCCAAGGTCCTTCTTCCTGGGGACACCATGGCTCTATGCGGGGGCGGGTCCTCCTCAGGGACACTGTGGCCCTCCGCGGGGGCGGATCCTCCTCAGTGGCTTCCCGGGGTCCTTGGCAGCAGCTCTGACATGGGTCCTGTCCTGGGCTTCACTGCTGCTGTTTTCCTCACAGCTGTGCCCTCCCCGAGAGGATTGTGTCCTTTCGTGGATGCTTCTCCCTGGCTGGCTGGCTCCTCTGGACCCTAAACGTGATGTGCCGTATCTGTCTGCACCAGCCCTGGTGCCAGGAGCTGAGCCAGCATACAGAAGGTGCTTACTAGTCGTTTATGGAGTGTGGAGGTGGGGACCCCAGAACCTGGGGCTGCCCGATGTCCACCGGCGGGGCAGAGGCTGGAGTATCCTGGTGCTGTCCGCAGGCTAGAAGGTGCTCTGAAGGAGTCGAGATGGGCCAAGAGGGGACCAGGGGAGGCCAGCAGGCTTACAGGGGGCCTGGGAGTGTCCCCAGGGTCTGGTAGCCCAAAGGTGAACACGGGGAAGCATCTGTCCCAAATCCACAGACCCGTCCGGGAGCACTGGCCAGAACCCCTCAGGCCCTCTGGAATACGGTGTCACCTGGGGGAGCACTTCCTGTGGGCTGTCACCTGGGGGAGCACTTCTTATGGGGCCTGGGTGTCCCCTGGAGAGGCTCCTGTGGTCCCTGGCCACCACTGCAGGGCACTCGCTCAGTGTTGAAAGGCAGCCCTCGTCTCAGCAGGACTCAGAGTGGGAGTCCTGGGCAGCCCTGGGCTGGTCTCCTGTGAAGCTTACTGGAGACTCCCTGTTGGACTAAGCTTTTTTTCGTCTGGCCCCTTCATCGGCTGAGCCCTGGGAAACTCCCATCCCCCATCCCACAGCAGCATCTCACCTGCCATCTTCCTTCCCCTCTGAGGTGCCCCTCCCAAGTGGGGAGGCTCCTTCCTGAGAGCTGCTCAGGTGGGTGCTGTCCCAGGTGCTGTCCTGGGCCCAAGGCCCTGGGGTCCCGCCAATTAACTGGCGTTTCCCTGTCTCCCTTCAGAAGGACATGGCCCTGAAGCCACATGAGCGGAAGGAGAAGTGGGAGCGTCGTCTCATCAAGAAGCCCCGGGAGTCGGAAACCTGCCCCCCTGCGGAGCCCAGTGAGAACAGGCGGCCCCTGGAGGCAGGCAGCCCCGGGCAGGACCTCGAGCCCGCCTGCGATGGGGCGAGGAAGGTCCCACTGCAGCCCTCCAAGCAGGTGAGCAGGTCCCTCCCCGACCGGAAGCTCTGCGGCGGGTCAGTGCTCACCGCCCCGGGGTCATGCCAGCACCTGGACACCACCCCATGTGGCCCCCGGGCCTGCCTGGCAGCGCGCCCATCGTTGTCAGGCTTGGGGTGCAGGACACGTGGACAGGGCTGGGGCCGAGCAGAGGCAGGAGCCGGCTGGGTCACGGAGGGGCCGTGACATGCCCAGGGCCACAGCAGGAGAGGTGCCTGTCTGGGGCAGCAAGGCGCGCGTTCCGGGCTGGGGCGCCAAGCTGATAGGCCGGCCCCGTTTCCCTGCCGTGTCCATCAGGCTCCGCCGACTACAGGTGTCCAGCGTGTCTATAAGGAGGGGGTCCAGGCTCATTGCCGAGGGCTGTCCTGTCCACACGCAGCACCATCCACTCACGTGTGCGGCGTGGGGAAGGGAACACTTGGTCCCGGCAGTGGCTGCAGGCACGTGACTGTGGTCAGTGGTCAGGTGCGTGGCCCAGCTGGGAACAGGGCTCTGCCTGCCCTGCCCAGGAGCCTCCTGCCCAGGAGGGGCTGTCAGAGCAGGTGGGGGCTTCCCCAGCGCGTGGGGCTCTGTCCTGGGTGCGGCTCAGCCTGCAGCTGCTTCCTCTGCAGGGGTCTGCTGGTGTGCGCCTTCCTTCCAGGGTGGGGCTCTGCGCAGTGTCCTTGGCTCCCCTCGGCCCCCTTGGGAATTGGGCTGCTGGAGAAGGGCAGCATGCCTCCTGGGCCCGGGCTGGACGGGGGTTCCGCGGGCGGTGACACCTGCCCAGGTGGACACGTGCTCTTTCTTCCATGCAGGTGTGCTCCCCAGAAGGGGGGCCGCTCCCAGCCAGCCACTGGGACCAGAACGGCCCGGCCCAGCGCCAGCAACAGCTCCAGCCCAGCCAGCCCAGCCAGCCCCAGGGGTCCCTCCCAGCCCCGTCGGCACTCCCGGACCCCGGGCAGCCCTGCCAGCCCTCCCAGCGGCCACTCCTGGGTCAGCGCAGCTGGCCCCAGCGGTCACTTCTGGGCCTGAAACAGCCCTGCCAGCCCCGGCGGTCACTTCTGGGCCCCGGTCAGCCCTGCCGGCCCCAGCGGCTCCTTCCATCCCCAGATCAGCTCTGCCAGCCCCAGCGGTCACGCCCGGCCCAGCCCTGCCGGCCGCATTGGGCACTCCCAGGCCCCAGGCAGTGCTGCAGGCGCCTGCGGTCCCTGCTGACCCCGTGTCACCACTGCCGGCGCCTGCGGTCCCTCCTGGCCCCACGGTCCCTCCTGGTCCCCTGCCTCTACTGCCGGCGCCTGCGGTTCCTCCTGGCCCCGAGGCACCGCTGCAGGCGCCTACGGTCCCTGCTGACCCTGTGGCACCGCTGCCGGCCCCTGCGGCCGTGGGCCAGCCCATGTCACTGTGGCCAGCCCGGTAGGGCATCCTCAGGACAGCGCAGCCGGCCCCTGTGGTCGCTGCTAGCCCAGTGCCAGCGGTACCAGCCCCCGCGGCCACTCCTCACCCTCCGACCACGCCGACGGCCCGCCAGCTTCCTCCCGGGACAGTGCTGCTGCCCCCGGCGGGCCTTCCTAGCCCCGTGTCAGTACGGCCAGCCCCGAAGGTCCCTCCTGGGCCAGCCCAGCCGCCCCCGGCGGTCGCTGCTGTGCCCCAGGCAGCCCCAGCGGTTAGTGGAAGCCCCAGAGCAGCCCGGCCCACTCACGCCTTCACTCCTGGGCCCGGGACGGCCGAGGCAGCAGAAGCAGCCGCTCATGGGCCCAGAGCAGCCCTGCCCACCCAAGCGGCCGCTCATGGGCCCAGAGCAGCCCTGCCAGCCCCTGCGGCCACTCATGGGCCCCAACAAGCCCTGCAAACCCCAGCCGTTGCTCCCCATTCCCGATCGCCCTTCCCTCCTGGGGCAGCCGGGCCCACCCTGCCGGCCTCTCCTGGGGCTCCTGTGCCAGCCACGGCGGTCCCTGTTGGATCTGGTGCCGGCCCGTCAGCCCCGGCTCTCGCTCCTGGCCCTGGGCCATCCCTGCCGGCCCCTGAGGTCACGGTGGACCCGATCCTGTGCCCCCGGGATGGCCCGTCAGGCCCCATCTGTGAGCCCTGGAGCCTGATGCCTGCAGGCACCTCCCCATATGGGTTTTCCAGCCCACTCCAGTGTGATCTGCACCTTGGCAGGGCCCCGAGGGCCAAGGCCGCCTTGCCCTTTGGGCTGGAGATGCTTTGCCGGACTAGCCTGAGGCCTTGTCTAGACAGGGCTGGGCTGTTTGTCGTTGGAAATTGAGGCTCGGCCAGAGGCGGGGAGCCCCTACAGTGCCGTGATCAGGCTGAGGCTCACCACACCAGGAGGAGAGATGAACTCGCGTCTGCCTGCCGCCCCGCCATGCTCCCTCTCCCCCCACTGGCATCACAGTGCCCCCACCCGCGTTGCTGCCTGTGGTGTGCGTGCCCTGGGAGGGGAACACAGCCCCTGAGGGCAGGGACCTTGCTGGGGGCCCCTCAGCGTCTTTCTGTGCCTCTGAATTGCCAATACTGTCCTTGCATCTCTGAGTCTACATGCACGCCTGCCCCCGGCGTGCCACCTGTGCAGAGCGCGTGAGCCTGGTGTGTGCGTGCTGTGTGTGCGTGCGTGCGAGAGGATGTGAGAGTGGGTGGCGTGCTGGGCATGAAGGATCTGTGGGGTGCTGCAGTTCCTGCAGAGTAGCCCAGTGGCGAATGGTGAAGGTGTGGGTTTCAGTCCAGGCCCTCCCCCTGGTAGTCAGGAGGTGCTGGTGTCCACCTCCAGGGTCCCCAAGCTACAGGGGGCACACGGGCCTATCTGGTGGGTCAGGACCTGCAGAGGACCCGGAGGCTCCCACCCCCACCTCTCAGGACTCTGCCTTCACCACCCCCGTGGGCATGCACTGAAGGGTTGCCCGCAGGGTCTCCAGGCGAGGGGGACCCCACAGGGTGGGCAGCGCCTTCTCCCGGCTTCCCCACGGTCCCCTGCAGTGTCTCGTCTGGCTGTTGACCTACATGTAGTCGGGCATACCTCACACTACAAGGCTACCCCTGGGCCCATCCCTGCCCCTTCCACAGCCCCTACCTGTGGTCGGGGGTTGCCACCCCCTCAGAACCTGGTCTCGAGGCAGCCCCACTTGAGTCTTCTGGAGTCCGAGACACGCCACTTGCCCAAAAGGGAGGGGGTGTTTGGGGGGGGCTCTGACTGTCTCCAGACCTCAGGGGAGCTGGGCAGGCTCTAGCCAGTGGTCCTCCAGAGAGCAGCGTTGACCACCTGGACCCCTGTGCCGAGTGACAGGAGGCCCTGGTCCTGCAGGCCTGGTCTTGCCCAGCTGGGCCGCCTCAGGTGTCAGGAAGGGGATGGGTGTCCCTGGCTCCCAGGCCAGGCAGCTGCTGACCTCCAGCTCCCGCACTTGCTCATGAGGACCCCACCCCCGCAGGCCCTCCTGGGTCCTGACCAGCCTCTGGTGCAGCATCTGCTTTGGCCTCTGGGCCCCGTCGCTCCCCACCCACCCAGGCCCCTTCCTCCGGTGCTCACCTGGGGCCTCCATCCCAGAAGCGCAGGGCTTATTTTTCTGATTAAAGAAAATAAAATGCCGTGCCACTATTTTTTATAACAGCATCAGCGTTTGTAATTTAAACAGACGAGCATGTGTCTTACGTGATTTATTCCCACAAACGGCTTTTGTGCTGGGCTTGGCTCAGGATTCATTGCACTCTGACCGAACAGAGGGGAGACCTGCAGCACCTGTTCCTGACCTTCCGGCCCACCCACCTGAGGCCTGGAATGGGGGTTTGTGCTGTGCTCAGATCCCCACCGCAAGGCTACTGTGTGGACCAGGGGGCGCCGGCCTCCAGATCCCCCACCGCAGGCTACTGTGTGGGCCAGGGGGCCCCGGCCTCCAGATCCCCCACCGCAAGGCTACTGTGTGGGCCGGTGCGGCAGGGGTTGAGACCCCCCTCTCAGCTCGTGCCTGGGGGACACCCATCCCCGGGGTCGGTGCCCTGGGGACTGGTGAGGGAGGGTGGTTCAGCCCAGGGTCCTCTGTGCGGCCTGGGCACCCGTGAGGGAGCGTGGTTCAGCCCAGCATCCTCTGCAAGGCCTGTCAGGTGCATCCTCTGCAAGGCCTGTCAGGTGCTTGTGTTCTGCTCACGGAAGGCCGGGGCATGGAGGGGCCGAGTCCTGGCTGCAGCACCCTGGCTGAGCTCCGGGCTGGACCTGGCACATTTGGGGTGCGGGCTTGGAGGGCGGTGCCATCTCAGAGTCGCCCACACAAGCCATTGCCTTGCAGAGGGGCTGAAGTTGCCTTCAGACGTCCCTGTTGTCACACGTGGGGGACAGTGATGATTTAAACAGCCTCCTGCCCTCCTTCCACGTTCAGGCCCCCGCCCCCACCCCCGGGCTCCCGTGAGTGCAGAGGGGGCCAAGTGAGTAGAGCCGTGTCTGGGGCAGGCCCACATGGCCTGAGGGAGTGGGGAGGGGCCATCCATGCTGGAGCTGAGCAGTGGCACTTGGCTGCTCCTTAATGGGGAAGGCCAGCCTGCCAGGGAGGGCTGAGGAGGGCTGGAAACTGCAACCTGGGTCCCCGTGGCCAGCAGCTGGGGGTGCAGAGGACACCTGTGGAGGAAACATTCAGGACCCAGAGGGGCTCACAAGGCCTGGCCATGACCCTGCAGCCTCCAGCTCGAACCCACTGTCTGCACTGGCCTGGGGTCGGGGTGCCGCCATGGGGAGGGCAGAGACACCAGGGCCCTACGGTGCTGGACATCCGTGTTGTGTCCTGGGGCCCGCGCCCTGGTGGGGACACTGCTGCCAGGCATCGCCCTGGGAAATGCAGATTTTGTGTGGCCAGGTCTTTGATGTCTCTGAAGAGCTGGAAATCCAGGTTTCTCTGGATTCGGCAATGTTGAAATGTTGGTGGTCAATTCTAATTTTTGTGACTCACTTTGCTGACCAGAAGATGCAGCTGCGGGCCTGCGGGGCCTCTGGCAAGTGGGATTTGGCTCCCGTCACAGGCAGCAGATTGGAGCCTGAGGCCTGGGTGGGACATGGCTTGTTTCCTTGTTTCTGGAAGGGGTCGGTACTCAGTGGGGCTGCGCCTGCCCAGGAAGATGGGCTTGGGTCCTGGCTGCTGTAGAGGGGGTGGGGGCAGCCCAGCCTGAAGATTGAGGATGGAGGTGTCTTCCGGGGGGTGACAGTGGGGATCTGGGGGAGGCTGCCCACTGCCTGTCTACAGAGACCCTGTTGCTGCCTCAGGAACCCCTCTGGAGACTGGGGCCTGGGTGCAGTGCTTTAGTGACCATCAGCCCTCTGGTCACCTCTGCGGGGGCCTCTGCCCACCTTGCTGTTGTTGGCTCAGGCAGGCTGGTCCCCTCCCATCTGCAGGAGGGGTTGTGGGGAGGGCGTGAGCCTTCTGGGAGAGGCCGAGGCGTGTTCCTGCAGAGCCCACGGCAGACGAGGGCAGTGGTTGGTTTGTTGTTGGGGGAGGAAAAGGGGAGGTCGGGGCGGATTCCTGGAAGATGGGTGACACTGAGACTGTGGCGGTGGGGCCAACCCCATGAGGGGCCTGGAGCTCTAAGGCCCTTGGGTCCTCCCCAGGTCAGGCCAAGTCCATGAGCCATCGCTGAGCAGCCCCCAGGGAGGGAGGGGTGTGAGCGTGGGTGGGCTCCCGGCACCTGGCCCAGCATCCACGCCTGGTGCGTGGACCTCTGCCTGCCGACCCTCTTCCGAGGGCCCCGTCTCTCTGGACCCCTCACTGAAGGTGAATAGGCGCAGTCCCACCCCCAGGCCCTGCCCTGCATGTTGGAAACACCACCTCCTGGGCCTTCCCCGTTTGCTCATTTGGGACCCTTGTCTGGGCACTGAGGACGATGAGCTCCGCCTCTGTTCTCTGTGTGGGGATACTGGCTGGGATAGCGCGCTGGGCGACTGTGGTGAGGGCAAAGACGCAGAGGGCATGAGTGGGGGGCCGGGGGGGAGCACCTGGATGTGCAGAGGCAGGAAGACAGGACCACCCACAGCTGCCCGAGGGAGACCTAGGGCCGCCCAGAAGTCCAGGGGGAGTCCTGGGGCCTCAGAGGGATCTGAGCAGGGCTGCGGCCTGACCCAGGATCTCTCTGGCCTCCCTGGCGTCTTCCCAGGTGGCCCAGGACCACAGTACCAGACTGAGCTGGACTGGCATTGACCAGGCCGAGGCCACCGGCCATCCTCCTCCAGCCAGAAGCTGCAGTGATAGGGGACATCCCTAGCAGTTCACAAAGCTGTGGGGAGACCCCAAGGGAGAAGGGTTTCCATGCTGAGCCACAGGCCTGGCCACAGTGCAGGGATTTGGCACGAAGCCTCTCCTAGGGCCGGTACGCAACCTGGAGGGCTCCCTGGTGTACCCTGGGACCTGGCAGAGTGCAGCGTCTCATCCAGCAGGGGTGGGTAGGGCCCTGGACTCTCCTAGGGCAGCACTGTTTAATAGGAGTATTGTGTGAGCCACATACAGAGTTAAGAAATAAGTAAAATTCATTTTAATAAAGTATTGCATTTCACTCCATGTACTTTGAAAATAGTATTTCAACAATGTAATCTATATAAAAATTATCAGATCTTTTTTACTCTTTTTTTTTTTGTACTGAGTCTGGGAAAGCCAGCAGGTGTCTTACATTTACAACACTTGAGTTTAGACTGGCGGCTTCTGCGCCCAGTGACCACAGGGCTGACAGCAGGGAGGTGTGGGGGGTCCAGAACAATATACGCTCTGTGAGTGCTTATCTCATGCCCATGCTGTTCCCAGGCGCCTGCTGTCTGTCTCCTCACCCTCTACCTCATCAGCTCTATGGTTTGAGCGCCCTCATGCATCAGGCCAGAGTATCCTGCTGAGACCCAGGATGCACCCCTCACTTGGCACGGACAAACCAGACACACCAGCTTTTGTCTTTCCCCATTTCAGTGGGTGAACCTGGAACCACCCAGATGACTGGGCTAGAAGTTGACAGTCATTCTCCTCTCCTCACTCCCCTGTCCTCCCACCCAGCACACCCAGCCAGGCACGTCCTTAGCTTCCACCTCCTGAATCTCTGAGCTGAATTTCACTAGAAAATAAGGAATACTACGTCAAAATTTATGGGATGCAGCTAAAGCAATGCTTAAAGGAAAACTAGCTTGTGCTTATATTAGAAAAGAAGAAAGGTCTAGAATCT
Source organism: Pongo abelii (assembly GCF_028885655.2). Taxonomy (NCBI): domain Eukaryota; kingdom Metazoa; phylum Chordata; class Mammalia; order Primates; family Hominidae; genus Pongo; species Pongo abelii. The sequence continues at coordinate 131,500,994 of NC_071995.2, forward strand.
TAAGGTTTTACCTTGAGAAACCAAAAAATAAAATAGAAAAAGGAAGGTTTGTAAACCTATAAAGGAAAGCCGTAGCGTAGACAAGAACAGAAATACAGGAATTAATGAGGCAGACCAGGTGCGGTGGCTCACGCCTGTAATCCCAGCACTTTGGGACTCCAAGGAGGGTGGATCACTTGAGGTCAGGGGTTCAAGACCAGCCTGGCCAACATGGTGAAACCCGTCTCTACTAAAAATACAAAAAATTAGCCGGGCACGGTGGCGCACCCCTGTAGTCCCAGCTGCTTGGGAGACTGAGGCATGACAATCACTTGAACCCAGGAGGTGGAGGTTGCAGTGAGCTGAGATCATGCCACTGCACTCCAGCCTGGGCAACAGAGTGAGACTCCATCTCAAAAAAAAAAAAAAAGAGAGAAATTAATAAGGTAGGAAACAGACAATAGAGGAAATGAACGAAGTCAAAAGGTGTTCTTTGAAAACATTAACAAAGTTGAGAAATCCCTAGCTAGATCAGTCAGAAAAAGAAAACACAAATTATGAATATTAGGAACAAAAATGGAAATATCATCACAGGCACTATAGACGTGAAAAAGGTGAAATGGGGACAATTTTATTCCAACAAATTCAACAGCTTAGGTGAAGTGGGCAAATTACTTGGAAAACAAAACTGACGCAAGATGAAATAGGTAATCTGAATAGTCTTTTTTTTTTTTTTTTTTTTTTTTGAGACGGAGTCTTGCTCTGTCACCCAGGCTGGAGTGCAGTGGCGTGATCTTGTGCAAGCTCCGCCTCCCGGGTTCAAGCAGTTCTCCTGCCTCAGCTTCCTGAGTAGCTGGGATCACAGGCAAGTGCCACCACGCCCAGCTAATCTTTGTATTTTTAGTAGAGATGGGTTTCACCATGTTGGCCAGGCTGGTCTTGAACTCCTGACCTCAGGTGATCCACCCGCCTCGGCCTCCCAAAGTGCTGGGAACAGGTGTGAACCACCACACCCGGCTTAGATAATCTGAAGAGTCTTACATCTGTTAGATGGAGTTTCTGGATGTCCACATTTACCGTCTTCAGAGCCACCTCCCCCAGCCCGCTCAGCACCCTGTCGCCAGCCTAGCCTAACACTTGAAGTCTTTTCTGATCGTACCAGGCACATTTCCACCAGTTAACATGCCTCAGCTTGTTTAACTGCAACCCTGTAACTATTCCCATTTGCCGGATGAGGATGCTGAAGAAAAAAAGCTGCCTCTAAATAATTTGCCCAAGGTCCACACAGTGAGCAGCTAGACCAGGATTCAAGCCCAGCAGCTTGGCTTTGTTGTGGAATCTGTACCCTGGGCCATTCCCTGGAGGGCAGCTTTCTGGGCCTCAGTTTTCCTATCTGTAAAATGGGGATGTTACTAAATAGTCCATTTGTTTTCGGGTTGTTGAGATGATAAAATGAGCTAACATGCAAGGTTTGTGCTATCTACATAGCTGCCATGATGATATTGATTCCTGCTTTTATTATTATGAATTCTCAGAGTAACTTCTCCCACCTCCTGAGCCCAGCCTCAGAGTAACTTCTCCCACCTCCTGGGCCCAGCCTGGCTGGTTTGAGGCCCAGACTCTAGAGGCTTATCTTAGTCCTGGTTGCCAGGCAAGAGTCCTCCCGTGCAGGGCTTGTGGAGAGAGGCACTCGGTTAATCAGTGCCTTAGACACTGGGCCTGGGCCTGCCACCTGCAGGGAGCAGCAGGCTGGGTCACCGGGTCCTAGAGCTTCCTCCCACCTGACAGGGCCCTCCTACAAACCAAGAATTGGTCCAGGGGAAGGGGCCACTCAGGAGGGCTGGGGGCCACGCCAGCCAGGGTGCTGTTAGGTGGGAGTGGAAGAGGAAGGCTGAGCACCTGGGCCTAGCAGGCACTGCTCCCCACAGCCTGGGGCGAGCCGGTCCGGGGCGAGTGTGGCCACCTCTGCTTTCCCAGCCTCACTCTGGTCGGGAAGGCTCTTCCGACTGGCGTCCACTTTGTACTTTTGGTCATTCCGCCCGTGTTCTGGGCCTGGGGCTGCAGTGACAAACAAGACAAGTGACCGTGCTGCCCTCGAGAAGTTAAATTATAACTGGGACGACAGCAGAGCAGGTGGAGACTGTTCTGAGTGTGAGCACAGCCGTGCCTGGGAAGGAGAGAAGGCACCGTTAGACCAGGCGGTCAGGGAAGAGCGCTCTGGGTAGAGGGTGCAGCCACCCAGGCCTCTGGTGGCGTGTGTCTGAGGAGCCGAGCAGGCATGGGGTGGGCAGACAGGGCTAAGGAGGGGCCTGGTCTCATACAGAGGGGAACCACTGAGGGTTTTAAGCCAGGGAACAACGTGAGCTCCTGTGTTTTTACAAACTCGTGGGGGAGGCAGCATGGTTGTGGGGGTGGTGGCGCCTGTCGGGAGGCTGCTGCAGCTGTTCAGGAGGGGGTGGAGTGGCTTGAATTAGGTCATTCTTCTGTTGGATGGACAGGGCGCCAATTGAGCAAGACCAAGTGATGCAGCCCAGGTGGCAAAAGTGGTGGAGCCAGGAGTCCAGAGGCCCCAACTCCAGACCTGGCGGCACACACCTGCTGGAGTCCACTCTGACACAGAGCATAGCTGCTGCTCCCACCCCTCCTCCAGCACACAGGACTGCACAGGCAGGGCCTTGCAGACACTCACCTGCACTTGCCCGCACACACTAGTGTCACCAGGAGCCTGCTGGCAACGCACCTCCTAGGCCTTAACTCAGCCAGCATCCCTCATATCATCTGTAGTGTATCTCATCCATCCATCCACCCATCTGTCCATCTTCCACCTGTCTGTCCATCCATCCACCCATGCGTCCATCATCCACCCATCTGTCCATCCATCCACCATGCATGCATGCATCCATCCATCCACTTGTGCATCCATCCATCTACCCATCTGTCCATCCATCCACCCATCTGTCCATCCATCCACCCATTCACCCGTCTGTCCATGCATCCACCCATGCATCCATCCATCTACCCATCTGTCCATCCACCCGTCTGTCCATCCACCCACCTGTCTGTCCATCCATCTACCCGTCTGTCCATCCACCTACCTGTCTGTCCATCCATCCACCCATGCATCCATCATTCACACATGCATCCATCCACCCATCTACCTGTCTGTCCATCCATCCACCCATGCATCCATCATTCACCCATGCATCCATCCACCCACACATCCATCCATCCACCCATCCACCTGTCTGTCCATCCATCCACCCATGCATCCATCATTCACACATGCATCCATCCACCCATCCACCTGTCTGTCCATCCATCCACCCATGCATCCACCCATCTACCCATCCATCCATCCACCCATGCATCCATCATCCACCCATCTGTCCATCCAACCACCCATGCATCTATCCATCCACCCACCCATCTGTCCATCCATCCACCTGTGTGTCCATCTATCCACCCATGCACCCATTCATCTACCCGTTTGTCCATCCATCCACCCATGCGTCCATCTATCCACCCATCTGAATCACAATAGAAGAAGGTGGAGCAGCATACTGGAGTGTCCCGCACTTGGCGGGCAGTACCCTGCTCCCTGACACTGTGCTGACTCAGGGAACACTTGGTCTCTCCCAAACATTGCCTGAGTCCCTCTTTACTGTGTCTGCCTGTGCTAGGTAGGCAAGGATAAAAGACAGCCCCTGCCCACTGGGTGCTCACAGTCTACTGAAGAGAGACACCGAAACAAGCAACCCCACTTCTCTTTTAGAGAGACACTTAGGGGACTGTGGGAGCCTGGAGGAACTCTTTACCTAGCCTGGTTGGCATGTGGAGTGAACGGAGTGTCAGGAACGGTTTCAGGAAGAAGCAGGGCCACAGCCACTCTGAGTGGTGTTAGCCTGGAGGAGGGGATGGCATGCTTTGCTAATACCAGGGTCCTGGAGACAGACAACAGAGTTTCCCTCATTCTGGAGCTTCTGACTCCTCACTCCCAACTCAGAGTCGTTCTCCTTCCCATAGGCTATGCAGTCTCATATAGCTGGGCTGCAGTGCCAGACCTCACCAGTAGGTGCTGCCTTCAGCTCAATGTGACTCCAGCCTGAGCTTCGAGCTGTGGGTGCTAAGAAGTGGCTACCCCTGGCTGGGCGTGGTGGCTCACGCCTGTAATCCCAGCACTTTGGGAGGCCGAGGCAAGTGGATCACAAAGTCAGGAGTTCAAGACCAGTCTGGCCAAGATGGTGAAACCCCATCTCTACTAAAAATACAAAACTTAGCCGGGTGTGGTGGCGAGTGCCTGTAATCACAGCTACTAGAGAGGCTGAGGCAGAGAATCGCTTGAACCCAGGAGGCAGAGGTTGCAGTGAGCCGAGATCTCACCACTGCACTCTAGCCTGGGCGAGACTCTGTCTCAAAAAAAAAAAAAAAAAAAAAGTGGCTACTCCTCCAATCTGAGGGTTGTAGGTTGAGTATGTGTGGAAGAGAGCCCAGAGGCTGTGCAGGCAGCGTGGATGGGTGGTGAGGAAGATGGGCCCCCCTTCCAGTGCCCCCACCAGCAGGTACACAGCCCTCCTTGCACCCCTCCAGCACACCCTCCTTGCACCCCTCCAGCACACCCTCCTTGCACCCCTCCAGCAGCTGTGGAAGAGCTCCCTTTCCCTGGCTGCTCCTGCTGTCTGGGACGCTCCCCAGGGCTCTCCCATCTCTTTCTTTGCAGATGGCGATTTTCCCGAGGCAGCCGCTGCTCAGGTTGATCCCGGAACTGGGTCACTTCCTTTCCCCATCAGGCTCACCTTGGGAGTACAAGTTCTGGAGCAGCACCAGTGACCGCCACAAAGCCCCTGACCTCCAAACACCTGAGGGTGGGGACAACAGTCCACAAAACAGAGCAGGATGCAGTTGCTGGTGTCACGTGCTGTGGGTGCGGCACGGCTCCTCCCAACCGGGGACATGAGCCCAGCCCCCAGGAGGTAGCGGCAGGGGACTGTGGTAGGGCTGGGGGCAGGGCTGAGGGCAGGGCGTAGCATCTGCCGGCGAGTCCCTGTGGCCCAGGCAGGTTTGGGACAGAGGGACCCCAGAGTCGGGCTCTGCTCTTGCTGAATGTGAGGGGCCCATAGTCATCATCCATGGCTCAACCAGGCCTGGAGAGCCTGAGGGTTCTGGGGCTGTCCCATCGGGAGCGAAGGCAGCAGAGAGAGGTACCACCCACCCACAGTTGTGCCAGGCACCTGCTCTCAGGATTCAGGGACGGCTTTGCGGGCTCCCCAAACAGGCAGGAAACCAGGACCAGCTGGGAGCTGGTAGGGACTGTGGGAGGTGGGGAAATGGAGTGTTGTGGACGAAAGCAGCCATGCCCTCTTTGCTCTGCCCTGCCCTGAGCCAGGGAGCTGGACACCCACTGCAGTCCCCTGAGGCTTCTCAACCTTGGTGGGTGGGGAACTTGGAAAGTCTCAAGTCCAGACCCATGACGTCCAGTCCCTGGGGGAGGCCCAGGAGTCCTGAAAGCTCCCCGAGGGAGCACTGTTTGCACTGGACCAGGAGCCATGTTCTAGGGGCTCAGCTCCTTAAGAGGAAGCAGGAGCTGCGAGGAGGAGGGAGCGCAGGCTGTGGGGCTGGGGCAGGGGTGCGCTGTGTCCACACGCATTTCCACTCAGACACGGGGTGGCGGCAGCTCCGCCTCTGCATACCTGTGCTTCATTGCTGCAGGGGCGGCGCGTTCCCACTCCCGCTGGAACTGTGGCCCAGCCCAGCTAGGGGGTGTGGGGGCCTGACCCCTGCCCCATCTCCCAGGGGGCCTGTCCTTGGCCTGGCAGGTGCAGAGGAAGCCGTGGGCCCTTCTCAGGGTTCTCCGGGGTCTGCATTAGAACAGCAGCCCAGGCAGCCCCCGACTCCTGCCCTCTCTCCCAGGCCTGCAGGTGCAGAAGCTGGAGGCATCGTGGCCGGCCAGTCTCAGTTCATGCCCCTGTAGGATAGTCCTTGTCTGAATGTGATGCCATGGGATGGGGTGTGAGAGTCCCCGTGGTGTGATCCGGTTGGTGTGAAGCTTCACCAGGGCTGCAGAGTACGGCTGTCAGAGTTGTGCACTGCACCGCTTCAGGGCTGCCATTCCCACCGTGCCGTATGTGGTGCATGCATTTGCCCTGAGCGTTGCACATTCCCCGGGAGGGCACCTTCTGCTCAGTCTGCACAAGGGGACGCAGGGGCTGGTGTGGGGCCTCTTGGGTGCTCCACTTCGGGTGGGGCCTGCGCAGGACAGTGCATGCTCAGAGCCTTGGGGCGGGTCTGGGGAGCAGGTGGGGCGATGAGTCTGTGTGCATGGGGCGCGGTGTGGACAGGGCCAGTGTGACTGCTGTGATGGAGAGGGGTATGGGTGCGTGTATGCGGCCAGCGTGGCCCCTCAGCCTGGGGCAGTGTGTGCGCCTGCCGGCACCTGTGGGTCTGCGTGGGTCTCTGTGTGCGGCCGGCGCGGTCCCTCAGCCTGGAGCGGTGTGTGTGCCTGCGGGTCTCCGTGCACCCCAGAGGGTTTCCTGGCTGCATGGCGGAGCCACTGCTGGCTCCCGTCTCTCTGGCCCCTTCCCAGCAACAGGACAGCTCAAGGGCACTAGTCCCGGACAGGCCAGGCTGCACCTGAGCCCCCGCCTGAGCCTGAGCCTCCCAGTGGAACCATGTTTCTGTGAGCAACCCAGAGGCAGTGATTTTTGGACGTGCAGCCTGGAGCTGGGGACGGTGTGGAGGGAGGGGGTTGGTGAGGGGAGGGGACCCTGGGGAAGGGGCTCTATGCGCCTGGAGTCACCATGTTCCTGCAGTTACTGCCAGAACCCTCAGGGCCCCAGTGCTCCTGGTCCCACCAGCGGCTGGTCTGCGGCCGCCCAGTGGAGTGCAGCTTGCAGGAGCAGGTTGCTGAGGGTTCGGGAAATTTGAAGCCGGCTGTTAAACTGTTAGTGGCTTCCATCAGCTGTGGTTTGGGTACTGATGTCACAGAAACTGACGGGCGCTCCACGCTGGCCCACAGGGAGCTGTTCCTCCTGCCCTGCTCCTGCCACACGCCCCACCTGCTGACATAACTGGACAGACTCAGCCTTCCTCCCCCACCCCAGGAAGCACAGGCTTGGTGGGGCAGCAGGGTGCCCCGTGAGGAGGGCAACTCGGGGCTGCAGTGTGTGTGCTGAGCCGTTGGTGCCGTCAGTGAGCTGTGTCTGGGGCCCTCCCCGGCCTGCGCTGCCTTTCCCCCAGCACCTGCCGCCTGGCAGACGGAGCCACCTTCTGTGTGCACTGGGAACAGTCGCTCCTTTGTCACTCTGGGAGGGCAGGGGCTTGGGTCTGCTCTGCTCACTGCCCAGAACCGGTACCTGGCTCGTCCGGGCTCCATAAGCGTCGGTTGATGGGTGGGCAGATAGGTGGGCAGACCACAAGACCAGGGTGGGCACAGGTGCAGTAGCTCCTACCCACCCTCCAGGGCAAAAGGGGCACCCTCTGGCCCCAGACGTGGGCTTGTCATCCAGGGACTGTGATCTTGTCCCTCCAGCTCCTGCTGGGAGTGGATGTGTGGCCTCCCCGGCCCCTGGTGTGGCTGGCGGGCAGCACTGAGAAGCGGCTGGGCTGAGGGCAGCCACCTTGGCTGTTTGAGGTCCTGCCTGGGGACAAAGTGGGGTGACCAGGACACAGATTGCCAGTTCTACAGGGTTTTTCAAGACATGGGACTTTCAGAGCTAAAACCAGCCACCCGAGGAAGGGGAAGAGACCCCACCCCACAACCTGCCTGTCCACCTCTCAGGGCCTCCAGGTTTGGGAGGAGCACACGCAGGGCAGCCCGCCGAGGCCCTCTGTGGCATGGGGGTGACGCCTTTCATCTGCGCCCAGCCCTGACTGGAGGTGGCTTTTGTGTGGGTGTGAAGTGTAGAGAGGTGCCCTACTCCTCACGGCTCAGCTGTGTGGGTGTTTCTTAGCCCCACCTCCCTTCCCATCGGCCGGGTGTCCTTGGGCAGTGAGCAGCCTGCACCACTGTACTCAGCAGCCCTGTGGCAGCCTTTCCCATCGCTGCCAGGTACTGCCCTGATCCTCTGTCCCTAGCAGTGAGTGCAGGGCTCATGGGGCTGTTGCCAATGGTCAGACTCCCCAGGGGGCCGGTGATATACGGTTCCTGGAGCGGGCCTGGAAACTCATTCCTGGCAGGCTCTGGGGGACGATGATGCATTCCCAGGACCCCGCATTGAGAACCGCTAGGAGTGGGACCCTTGGCTCCCTGCAGAGGTGGACAGAACCCTTGATGGCCCCAGCAGGGCAGCAAGTGTGGGACCCGGTGGGCAGGGCTGCCCAGCTGGGACCCCAGTGCCAACTCCGGGGGTGAGAAAGGAGGGGTTGTGAGAGTCCAGCTGGTGACAACAGTGACACCTGGTGGCCTGGAAGGTGCTGGCCCCGGGCTCCGCTGCACAGGTCGCGCCTCCACCTAAACCTCATTGCACTGAGGGGCCCTGCCAGGGTTCCCAAACGTTACAGTTACAGATGCCGAAACTGAGGCTGGGGGAGGCCAGTCACTTGCCCGAGGCCACAGTGCCAGGAAGAGCCGGGCAGCCCAGCCAGGACCTGTGGGGGCTACTGCACAGCTGAGCAGGTCACTAGCCCACCGCCCTGCCCCCGGCTCTTGCCCAGTGAGGCTCAGACTCCTCGGGGCTGCATCCCTGCTTGGCCGGGGCTCCTCCGGGGTGGGCTCCTCCAGGGTGGGCTCCTGCTACTGTGCGGCTTGATGGACCTCATGGGCCGGGGGCATTTGACCTCAGGGGCCTGGGTGACATCCCTTAATTCGCACTGGCACCGTCTGCCTTGTGTGCACCCTGTCAGCCACCCAGGGAGTCCTGTTGCTGCAGGAGGTGCACAGAGTGGGCCTCTGGCTGAGCCCGAGGTCGGCGGGGAGCCAGGCTCATGGCAGCAGGGAGCCACACCAGCCAGTCCTGGGACGGGTTTCCCCGGGCTGGGGCGTGCTCCTGACTTGGATGACTCAATGTAAAGAGCCTCACCAGGGGCCCTGGGGTGCGAGGCCTGGGGGCCCAGACGTGCTGGGGCGTGTCACCACAAGGTGCAGAATTGTTCCAGATCCAAGGTGGCCAGAGAGGGAGACCGCTGGGCTTCCACGGGAGGCTGGGAGCTGGCTGTGCAGGGGCGTCCCTGCTGGGTGCTGGCCAGCAGGAGCTCTGGCCTCTCACTTCCCTCAGCTTTGTGCGGGTTTGAAATTATTTCCAAGTAAAAAAATTAAATACATGCGGGGCTCGGGGTCTGGTCCCTGCGTGGTCACTTAACCTGTCTGCGCCTCTGTTTTCTCATCCGTGAAATGTAAAGGAAAATAGTTTCTACTCGGGGCCACTGTGTGAGCAAATGTGTGAGTGCGTGCAAAGTGCCCGGGCCAGGCCCTGGCACGCTTCGGCGCCCATGTTGGCTGGTGTCAGAGGTGGTGGCAGTGGGCAGTGAGTATGGGTGTTCCCTTCAGCAGGTGATGAAACTGAGGCACGGGGAGGCCGAGCAGTGGCCCAAGGGCCCATGGCCAGGGACAGGCAGGTCCCACCAGGTCCCACCACCACCTCGCTGCTTGCCCTGGGATGGTGCCAACCGAAGGAGGTGGTGTGGGCACAGCCAGGGGACAGTGGGTGGCACTGAGGCTCGACCTGGAGGTCATAGCCCTGTACAGCCAGATGGGGTGGTGCTAACCAGCCATGGTGTGAGCGGAGGCCCTGCCCGTGGTTCCTAGCACCGCCAGGATGTCTTCAAAGTCAGCAGCTTGTGGAAGGGGCGGCTCCGAGCACGTGGCGGTTCTTGTGTCGCTGAGCCGGTGGGTCCTGGGTAGGTCCTCCCCATCCTGGTAGAGGGTGTTATCAGTGTGTGCGCCGTCAGCTGGGATGGCATTCCCGGCTCTGCAGAGCTCTGCCTTGCTGCTGCTCCCGCCCCCAGACCAGGACCCAGCCCACCACAGCTCATCACATCCCAAAGCGCCCAGCGGCTGTCGGGGCGCCTGGGGCCAGGGTGCCAGGAGCAGGCACGTAGCCCTAGCCAGGGGGCCCTGATGCGGACGCGGTGAGGTGGGGGTTTGCCTGAGACAGTGTCTCTCTCTGTCCCAGATGAAGGTCACCGTGTCCAAAGGGGGCGACCGGGACAGTGACGACGACAGCATCCTCGAAGCCACCAGCTCCCGGGACCCGCTCAGCGATGTGAGTACCCAGCTGCCTGCGCCCGGAGGCTCTGAGTCTGGGCCGCCTGCCCACTGCGCCCTGCACAAGGGCGTCCAGTCCGAGTCTGGGCCGCCTGCCCGCTGCGCCCTGCACAAGGGCGTCCAGGAAGCCGCTGGTTAGGGCCCGGTTTCCCACCAAGGCTTTGTCTTAGCAATGAGCATTTTGCCTTCGTTAAAGTGTGATTTTTTACTCATTAGGACTTTCCCATTAGGAGAAATTTAAATGAAGAAATGGTGAGCGAGCTGGCAGGAGCCCAGAGCCCAAAACATTAATCCTTGGACGCTGCGCCTGCACCGCTGGCCTGGGGGTGGAGGGCAGGCGGATGGCCGCCGAGTCTCGAGATGGGCACTCCTGGGCCGCCACTGGGGACGCCTGGGCTGCTGTGGGTCCTGCCCCGCTGCTGGGGACACCCACCCACCCCATGGGCTGGGACGAGAGACAGGCGGAGCATGACGGGCAGCAGGAGCCGGGGGCAGCAGGAGCCGGGGGCACCCACCCGCCCCGTGGGCCTGGGACGGGAGACAGGCGGAGTGTGGCAGGCAGCAGGAGCTGGGGTTTGTTAAACGTCAGTGGAAGGTGCTTCTTTCACCCTGAGCAGGTCTGGGCGGAGCATCCCGTCCTGGCTCCCGATGTGCCCGTGCCAGGGGGAGGCACACACTGACCTGGGTCAGGACATGCCTTTGGTGTCCCTGAGAGAGGCCCCTGGGCCCCAGGTCCCCAGGTCCCCGGGGGGCCGGGACCCCCCACACTTAGGCTATCATGCGGGATTTGGCCAGTGACGGGGCTGGACCCTGATGGCGCGGCCGTGGGAGCATCGGGCTGGGCCGGGGCAGAGGCGGAGCACCCCAGCGGGCTGGGAGGAGGCCGTTGGCACCTTTTCTCCAGCTCCTGCAGGTGCGGGGGGCGGGGCGGTGGGGAGGTTTCTGCTGAATGGAACTTGAGGCATCTCATTATCATTTAAATGAAGGCCTCACTGCCCGGCTCCCCATCTTGTTGCCACAAGTTAGGAAAATAGGCTGGGAGTTACCTGGGGCCGCCGCTGCCCTGGTTCGTCCTCTAATTGCCAGCCCCTGGTGAAGGAAGTCACATTCTGGGCACAACGCAGCAGCTGGGGCTGAGGCTCATACTTGGGGCAATGAAGGCCCCCCACCCCTCTGGCAGCTGGGAGCTGGCGGGTGGGCCCATCGGGACCCAGGGCCTTGGGCTCTGTCCCCTGACACCCTGGGGCCCTTCAGGAGCTGACCTGTCCCCGGCAAGGGTCTGTCTGGGGAAGGGGAGGGGGTGTCCTCCCTGACTCTGCAGTGGGGGTTGTGGATTGATTTGGGAGAGTGGAGGGCTGCCCTCAGCTGGCCCCATAGCCCTCCTTTTCTTCCTCTGCCCCGCCCCTCAGAGGGGGTGTTGGATCTTTGCATCTGCCCCCCACTCCTCAGGCTGCTCTGGACCCTCTCTGTGAGCCCCACCCTGCCCGGCTCAGTGACCCACCCCGTCCACTATAGCAGCCCTGAGCCTGTTTCCCCACCCCTCCTGCTGGGGGAGGCCCTAGTGGTCTGAGTGTGTAGCTGGTGTGATCATACCTCTGTCCTGAAGACCTCACAACACCCACTCGAGCCAGAGGGATCCAAGGGTGTGGGGGACCCCAGCAGCCCCTGCAGGCCAGAGGGATCCCCACCAAAGGTGTGGGGGGCCCCTAGCAGCCCCTGTAGACCAGAGCGTGCCCTGATGTCTGAGGGGCCCCCAGCTACCATCCCCCAGCCCCAACCCCCGCCACCTGTCAGGCCCCTGTGGTGAACCCTCCTTTGAGGGCTCCATCTGGCACATCCTCCCGGAAGCCTTCCTTGTCTAGCCAGGGCACCCTCCCCGAAGTCCTACAACTGTGGACCTCTCTGGTGGGTGGGCACAGAGGGAGGTCAGCAGAAGCTGGAGCCCTGGGCTGACCTCCCCCAGGTCTTCCTGCCTCCTCTGAGGAGCATTTCTGGTGGGGCCTTCCCTCTTGGGGACAGGGAGCTAGCCAAGGGCGTCCCTGTGGGAGCCTCCTCGGGTTTGGATCCCAGAGCTGCTGCAGGGGAGCCTCAGACTGGCTGGGCCCCTCAGGAGGACGATAGCCCCTGGGGAGGACCCCACCACGACGCCTAGCTCTGTCCGCCTCCCTGCGGCCTCAGCGCTCGTGGCCCCTGCCTGAGAGGATGTCTCACTGGTGGTCTTGGGTCTGGGCATCTGGACCTGTCCCCACCCTGGTTGAGGGCTGCAGGGCTGCGGGGCTGCAGGGCAGGGTTGTGGGCTGCGGGGCTGCGGGGCAGGGTTGAGGGCTGCGGGGCTGCGGGGCAGGGTTGAGGGCTGCGGGGCTGCGGGGCTGCAGGGCAGGGCTGAGGGCTGCGGGGCAGGGTTGAGGGCTGTGGGGCAGCCGTCGAGTGCATCCCTGGGAGTTCGTTCCGAGCGGCAGCCTCACTGACTGTCCCCTCTTCCTTCCTGCAGAGCTCTGCGCATGCGGTCTCGGGGAGAGGCTACTCTGTAAGTCCCCCAGCACCCCCCTCCATCTTTGTGCCCCTGGGGCCTTAGGACCGGGTCCCCACCTCACCTGTCCGAGGCCCCACAACCTAGCTCACCCCAGTCCCGTGCCCACGTTCCCTCTGGAGCCCCAGACTGGTTCTGGCCTCAACCACCATGGGGCTGGTGGGGGGTGGACAAGCTCCAGAGTGAAGATTTGGGGGTGCGTCCTGCTCACGGTTTGCCAGGGGGCCCCCAGGCTAACATGCTGCCCCGGGGGGACGGGCTGGCCCTGTGGCTGTGGCCTTGCCAGGAGCCTCAGAGTAGTCAGCCTGCACAGACCCCAGCTGTGGCTAAGGGTGCTGGGATCCGTGGGGCCAAGGCCGGGCTGCTTCTTGGGGTCCTGTTGCGGGCCTGGGACATTTGGTGTGGGAGGTGCCCATGGTGTGAGCAGCCGCCTCCAGTGCCCTGACCGGCACCTGCCTCACCCTGGACAGAGAGGCCTGGGCCCAGGCTGGGCAACACCCAGGGAGCCAGCACCCCGTGGCGGGCAGGGGGATGGAGACTTCCCCTTCATGATGGTCGTGTGCCTGGGGGTAGCGAGTGTGTGCCCAGGGGGAGCAGGTATGTTCCCCAGGGGGAGCAGGTATCTGCCCAGGGGGAGCAGGTGTGTGTCCGGGGGAGCGGGTGTGTTTCAGGGTGTGCTGTGCCTCCCCGTGGGTGCACATGGCGCGGTGGAGGGCTCCTTGCACATGTGCCTGGACTTACTGTGGGAATGGCCTGGGAGGCTAGGCGCCGACCCCTGCCCCCCAGGCCTGGAGGCCCAGCACCATCTCCCCAGCCCCCATCACCGCTGTCCCCTGCCCTCCTCATGACTGTGTTTCATTTTCCCTTAAGTATCAGGAGGAACATTAATGACATCGTAAAACCCAGAGCTCCATAAAAGCCATTTCTACAGATTGACGGCCTACTCGGCTCGTGGGAGGGTGGGGGCCTGGACTCCGCCCACCCCATCCCTGCAGCCCCTGCAATTTCCAGGCCGGAGAGGCTCCCTCACTAAACCACAGCAGCTTTTTATAGGGTGTGTAATTAAACCAGGAATGACCCAGTGTGGCCAGGCCAGAGGGGACGCGGCCTGGTGGGGACGGCCCCCCACTGTCTCCGTCCCGCAGCTTCTGCTGGTGGCAGAGCCCGAAGCAGCGAGGGAGCAGCATGGGCAGCGCGGCCACAGGCCAGGAGTGGACCCCATGATCCCTGGACCCAGGATCATGAGCAGGAATTGGCCACTTGGCTGGGTCACAGCAGGGGCTCAGCCAGGCCCTTTGTACCCCCACCCCAGCTCCCCTGAGGCTGCCCTTTCACCTGAGGGTCCGTCTAAAGCCCTGGGCTCGGCTCTGCCACCCTGGGCTCGGCTCTGCCACCCTGGGCTCTTCTCTGCCACCCTGGGCTCTGCCACCCTGGGCTCTTCTCTGCCACCCTAGGCTCTGCCACCCTGGGCTTGGCTCTGCCACCCTGGGCTCGGCTCTGCCACCCTGGGCTCTTCTCTGCCACCCTGGGCTCTTCTCTGCCACCCTGGGCTCGGCTCTGCCACCCTGGGCTCGGCTCTGCCACCCTGGGCTCTTCTCTGCCACCCTAGGCTCTGCCACCCTGGGCTCAGCTCTGCCACCCTGGGCTCTGCCACCCTGGGCTCTTCTCTGCCACCCTGGGCTCTGCCACCCTGGGCTCTTCTCTGCCACCCTGGGCTCTTCTCTGCCACCCTGGGCTCTGCCACCCTGGGCTCTTCTCTGCCACCCTGGGCTCTGCCTTTGGCCTCTCACCTGGTTTGGTCCAGAGTCCGTGAGCTGTTGACCTGGGGTGGCTGGAGCTCACTTCTGGGCAGTGGTTCCTGGAGTGGCCGCCCGCCCAAGGGCCCTCTTCCTGGGGCTTTCCTTCCTCCTGTGCTGCGTGGGGTCTCAGGCAGCCTTGCTGTTGTCGCCTGTGCGCGGGGGCAACCCCTCAGAGGTGGCTGTGGGTGTCCTGACAGCCATTGTCATGAGTATGATGACACTCCTCTGCCCTTCTCTGGGTGGTGTCCTGACAGGCCAGTTCCTGGTGTGCGTGTTCGGGGTCAAGAGTGCGGAAATGGGCTAAGGCCACCTGGCTCCGGCTGCTGGGAGGCACCTGGGCCAAGTGGGGTGTCCTGATGCAGACTCCATGGGCAGGAGGAGGACTGCGGCCCCCGCATAGGTGCCAGACTGTGAGTGTCGGTGACATCTCCGAGTGCTGGGCAGGGCTCCTGCCGGCTCACTGTGGGTCAGGGGGAGGGCCGGGTCTTAAGCTCTGGAAGGTGGGTTCTGCCCCCTGTTGCTGGTGAGGTGTGCACGTGGCCACCTCCTGTGTCCACCCCAGCTGGTCTGAGGCCCCCAGGGCACCTGGGTCTCTCTGCCCTGAGCCACTGGGTGCCCTTCTGCTTTTGGGTCTCCACTCATTATTCAAGCCTTCTCTCCAGAGCACTCTGTGTTTCCTGAGAAAGCCCGTCATTAACTTGCCAGCTGCTTGCAGCTTAACCCCCACAGCCGAGGCACACAAGTGACAGATGGCGGGGTGGGGGGTGGGGTTGGGGGTGGGGGGAGGGGCTGGCCTGCTGCACTGGGGATGGGGTTCCCCTCCAAGCCACAGGAGCCCGGGAGGACCCTGAGGGCTGCAGAGGATCCTGTGTGTGTGCACTGGGCCCCAGTGCACACAGACCTGTGTTTCAGACCCTGGTGTGTACAGATGGGCCCTGCCGTGTGCAGGTGTGCGCCCGGGGCTTTGGTCCAGTGTGGCCCTCAGTTGCCCATGCTGTCAGCCCTGGGGGCCCCTTGTGTCCAGTGTGTGGGGGGGGTGCAGGTGAGAGCCCAGGCTCCAGGCAGACAGCAGGGAGGCGCCCGGCCTCCTCGGAAGTGCTCTTCCCCAGCACTGAAGACTGGAGGCAGGTGGAGGCCAGACCACCCCAGGGGTGGAGGACCAAGAACTGGGCCCATGGGACGCATGGCCAGGAGCAGGACAGGACCCAGGAGCAGGCGAGGGGCCCAGGCGAGGGTCTGGATTGTGCTGAAGCCTGGGACCCACTAGTGGGGATTCGAGACTTCCCTGAGGCCCTCAGACTCCTGGGGTGCTCCCTAGGCTGAGGCTGCTGTGCGTGTGTGGGCGTGTGTGTGCATGTGCATGTGTGTGTGTGTGTGTGCGTGTGTGCATGTGCGTGTGGGCAGGTCTGTGCCTGTCCTGTGTGCAGCTCGCGTCCACAGTATCCCCGTGTGGTGGGCTGCATGGGGCTGTGCGTTGCCTTGTCGAACAGTGTCACGGGTTCCTCTCTGGGCCTCTGTGTGTGCGTGTGTGTGTGTGTGGGCATCCACGTGTGTGTGACCTGTGTTTGTGTGTTTGCATGCTGTGCGTGTGGCATTGTGTGTTGTGCACATGGCGTTGCGTGTTATGCACTTGGTGTTGTGTGTTGTGCATGTGGCATTGCGTGTTGTGCACGTGGCGTTGTGTGTTGTGCACATGGCATTGTGTGTCGTGCACGTGTGCACCCCTTGCCACCTGCCTATCTGTGACTGGGGCCTCCGGCCTAATGAGGAGCCACAGCCAGGCCAGCAGCCTCCCGTGTTGCTGAGCGGCACGGGCATTTGTCACCTGGTCTGGTTTTATGAACCGTCCTTAAAGTGGTGTAATTTTGTCCACATTGGTAGCCAGCAAAGCCCCAGCTATTGCTCATCCTCAGCAGCTTCTGCCCCGAGTGTGTGGTTTGGCCTTCTCAGCCACCATCAGTGCTGTAAGGTAGAGTTGCTTCCACCCAAGGATGTGGTGACTGACTCCAGCGTGGCAGGGGACTAGTGGATCGATTAGACAGAATGAGGATCCACAAGAGCTTGCTGGGGTTGGAGCCATTCCTGCCGGCACAGGACCCTGGCTCGCCCTCCCACACCCGTGCACAGAATGTTCTGGAAGGGCCTTTGGCCAGCAGGGGCCAGAGTGAGGGGCCGGGTGAGCTGCAGGGTGGTGGCAGCCCATGGTGAGGCCCAGGCCTCAGGGACCCATCTCACCCTGCACGCGGCATTTAGTTACCAGATCATCCCGTTCTCCGGACAGGGTCACAGGCCCAGAGAGGCCAACGGGGCCACCCACCTCAGTGACTGGGAGCTGAGACCCTCAGACCTCCCTCACCACTCGGCCACACCCACCCAGGATTCTCCTCCATGTGGCTGCCCAGCCCCTTGTGCCCGTCAAGAAGAGCCACCTGCATGGCTATGCCCACACGCCCTCCTCTGCCCCCAGTAGTGCCCAGTTGGCCGCAGCCCCCCGCCAGGCCCTTCCCGTCCCCACTGGCGAGGCCCTCCATCAGGGTCACAGATGCCCACCCTGCACAAACTGAGGTGTGGAGAAATCCGTCCCCTTGCCTCCCCTCCAGCCCGTGTGTGCTGAATGTGTCCATGGCCAGGCATGCACGTGGGGAGAAAGATGGGAAAGACCCGGGTAAGGGAAGCCAAGGAGTTGCTGTCCCAGGCGGGGTGTTAAGCGCAGCGCAGGAGGGTGGGGGGGCGGCCAGGCCGGCCGAAGCAGGCACAGATTTGAACAGAGGGGCCAGTGAGAGGCCCTGAGGCCCCTGAGGAAGGAGCCCACCCCGCGTGCTTGGGGGCATGCCTGGGACAGGGAGGCTGGAGGTGGGTGGGAGGGGCAGAGACCCAGCCAGGTGGGACACTGCAGATGCCCACCAGCCGCTGGGGTCCCACTGCCCTCGCTCTGTGCCAGGGCCCGATACAGGCACTGTCTTTACAAGGCAGGTTTATGACACTCATTACAGGGCTCCTTGGGCCTCTTCTGAGCAGCCATAATTTGTACAGAAGCAATAAAAACCCATCAGCCTCTCCCTGGAGTCAGAGAGCCACAGTCTCCTCCCTACCCAGCCTCTCCCTGGAGTCAGAGAGCCGCAGTCTCCTCGCGACCCAGCCTCTCCCTGGAGTCAGAGAGCCGCAGTCTCCTCCCGACCCAGCCTCTCCCTGGAGTCAGAGAGCTGCAGTCTCCTCCCAACCTCTGAGCATAGGAGGGTCTTTCAGGCTGGCTGCTGTGTGGGGACCGTAGGAGTGGGGGCTGAGCCATGTCTTCGCCTCGTGGTGGCCACAGCCTGTGCCCATTTGCCCACCCATTTGTCCATCTGCACCCACCCACATCCATGCACTTACCCACCACCTGTCCCCCATCTGCCACCCATCTGTCTGTCCATGCCACGGTGATCATGTGCCTGAGGGCAGTGGCCTCAGCACAGCCTGACTCTGGGCTGGGCTCCATGCCGGGCACTGGGGTGTGAGGAGCACGTCACACAGGGTCTCTGCCCCCAGGGAGCTGCCATTCCAGAGGGGAGAGGAGCCAGTCGGTAAAGAGAGCAGCAGCTGCCAGGTCGGAAGGAAGGTGGGCCGGGGTCGGGGCAGCATCTCAGAAGGGGCAGGCCAGGGCGTCTGGGTAGGGGCAAGCCTGTGTGTGCAGGACCTGAGGCGGGCGGGTGCCGCTGTGGGAGAGAACAGGGAGGGGTGCAGGGGAGCTGGGCCATAGAGGATGGGAGGCTGTGCAGATAGTGCCACTATCCCCCACCACCCCAGGCTAAGTGACAAAGGGGCTGACCCACCCAGTGCTGAGAGGGGCAGGGTCCAGGCTGGGTTTATTCCAGCAGCCCAGGCACCACCACTCAGCCCTGGGAGGTCAGCACGGGGGCAGCAGGGACTTGGGGTCCTGGGAGGTGGCCGTCCTGCTGTCTGCCTCCACTCAGCATGGGGGCAGCAGGGACTTGGGGTCCTGGGAGGTGGCCGTCCTGCCGTCTGCCTCCACTCAGCACGGGGGCAGCAGGGACTTGGGGTCCTGGGAGGTGGCTGTCCTGCCGTCTGCCTCCACTCCAGGTCTGGCCTCTGTGGGCTGCAGAGGGTGGGACGCTACCTGCGTTGTCAGGCCCCAGGTGAAGGGAGTGTCTGCGTGTGAGAACACCATCTCCATGGCATTTAGATCATCTGACTCCTCCGCCTATGGTATTTGATTGCAAACAGGTGACGTCCATGAAGAGACCTCGCCTCTGTCTGCAGATGCGGAAGCCGAGGCCCAGGCGTCAGCTGCACCTGTCGCACCCTCTGCCAGGGCGGGGTCCAGATGGGGCCAATGGATTTGGTCCCCTCCCTGTCCACCCTTTTCTCCTCGCCACCTCCCTGCCCCGCATGTGCCCACACAGGGCTCAATCCCCGAGGCGGGCACACGCTCTTTTATCTCCCGTTTTGTGGGTCAGAATTGAGCAAGGTTCAGCCTGGGTGGCTCCTCCATGCTGCACTGTGCTCACTGGGGTCTCCTGGGGACGGTGGCTGGTGGCTGGGCTGGGTGGAGGGTTCAGGGTGGCTTTGCTGACGTGCCTGGCTTCTGGGCCTCGGTGGCTCGAGGCCCAGGCAGCTGTGGCCAGCCCTCCCAGAGCCTCAGCCAGGCTGGCAGCACCATTCCAGCACATTCTGCAGGTCAGAGACTCCCAGCCCAGCCCAGGTCCCAGGGGAGGGGTTGGACCCCCGCCCTAGAGGAGCCTCATGAGTGCCGCCTTTCACCCCACCCACGGCTCCCTGCAGCACTCCCAGGTACGGGGGCCACAGCCATCCACCAGGCAGGACAGCCCCACAGGACAGGGAGATGCCTGACCGAGGAGGGCGGCACAGGCAGTGAAGGTGGCGGCGCACAGCCCTGCTGGAGAGGGCCAGGCCGGAGTCTGGGGTGCCCATCAAGCTGAAATCCAACTATGGGAACAGGCCGGGCTGCTGTGACACGGGGGTTAGGAATTAATGTTAACACTGTTTCTGGTTAAGACTTTTTGTGTTGATAAATAATTCATGAGGCAGTTAGCACTTTGAGCCTGACAACACGAGAATATATTAATACGGTCGGCTCCAAGAAAGGTCAGCCACGTGCTCGGGGCCAGGGGGCCATCTTTTATTCATTCCCTGACACAGGCTCATTAATTCTTCCAGCCCAGCCAGGGCTGTGCTGGGAGGGACACTAATGAGAAAAAGGAGAGTGGATTTGAGATCCACACGCCATCCGCTGCGGGGATGTAGAGGGCGAGATGGAAGGAAACCCTGGTGAGGCCTCTGAGGCGGGATGGGGGCTGCAGCCTGGCCCCCTGACAGTGCTGGTTGGGTGTGAAGAGGTGAGTGGAGCTGATCTGCAGGTGTGTGGGGCACTGGCTGCCAGATCCCAGCTCTCCCAGAGATGAGGAACAGGAGCAAATGCAGCCAGTATCAGAGAGCAGGAGGTGCCTGGGGAAGTGAGGCTGAGGCTATGGGTGCCCCAAGCACACTAGGTCCAGGGGGTGCAGGAACCCCCAGAGAAGCCGCTGAGCAGAGACCCAGAGGGGAGGCTCGTGGGGCCAGGGGTTAGGAGTCCTGTGTGTGTGCACATGTGTACATGACAGTGTGAGTGCACGTGTGTCCATGATGGCGTGAGTGCACGTGTGTCCATGATGGTGTGCGTGAGTGCACGTGTGTCCATGATGGTGTGTGTGAGTGCACGTGTGTCCATGATGGTGTGCGTGAGTGCACGTGTGTCTATGATGTGAGTGAACGTGTGTCCATGATGGTGTGCGTGAGTGCACGTGTGTCCATGATGGTGTGCGTGAGTGCACGTGTGTCCATGATGGTGTGTGTGAGTGCACGTGTGTCCATGATGGTGTGCGTGAGTGCACGTGTGTCTATGATGTGAGTGAACGTGTGTCCATGATGGTGTGCGTGAGTGCACGTGTGTCCATGATGGTGTGTGTGAGTGCACGTGTGTCTATGATGTGAGTGAACGTGTGTCCATGATGGTGTGCGTGAGTGCACGTGTGTCCATGATGGCGTGAGTGCACGTGTGTCCATGATGGTGTGCGTGAGTGCATGTGTGTCTATGTGAGTGAACGTGTGTCCATGATGGTGTGAGTGCACGTGTGTCCATGATGGTGTGTGTGAGTGCATGTGTGTCCATGATGGTGTGTGAGTACACGTGTATGTGATGGTGTGTGTGCATGTGTACATGACTGTGTGAATGCACGTGTACATGAAGGTGTGTCGTGTACGTGATGGTGTGAGTGCATGTGTATGTGGTGTGTGCTATGTGTACATGACAGTGTGTGTGCCATGTGTACATGATAGTGTGTTCTGTGTGTACATGGTGTGTGTGTGAGTGCACGTGTACATGACAGTGTGTGTGAGTGCACGTGTAAAACGGTGTGAGTACACGTGTACATGACCTCGTGCCATGTGTACATGATGGTGTGTGACTGCATGTGTACATGACGGGGTGTGTGTGAGTACACGTGTACGTGATGGTGTGAGTGCATGTGTATGTGGTGTGTGCTATGTGTACATGACAGTGTGTGTGCCATGTGTACATGATGGTGTATGTGAGTGCACGTGTGTATGTGAAAGTGTATTATGTGTATGTGTGTATGTATAACTGCACGTGCATGCATGACTGCGTGTGAGTGTACGTGTGTACATAAAAATGTATGTGGCTGTGCACATGTGTGTACGTAACGGTGTCTTTGCATGCACGTATATATGCTCATGTTGTGCACATGCCTGTGTGGTAATGATCACGGTGAGGCCAGGGGCTCTGGTGGCACTCGGGGGTCTTCAGGCTGGCATGGGGTGGGGTAGAGTGGAAGCGGCTGGTGGCCAGCTCTTGTCACCAGGAACCCCCTTGCTGTGTGGAGACAGCTGGAGGGCCAGAGCACAGGGGCCCCAGGTGGCCACGCTTGACAGGATGTGAGGGCAGAGGGTTAGGGATGTGCTGTATGGCTGCCCTGTCGTGTGGTGGGTGCCCTCTGCTGTGGGTGTGAAGCCCACGGAGTGTGTGGCCAGGGACATGTACTTAATAGGAAGAAGTGGCACTCGGGTGTAGAATGGAAAGCTGTTCAGAGTGAGACGGTTCCTGTCCAGTGTGTGAGTCGGGCCGAGCCCGGAGGTGGCTGAGGTGGGTGCTTTCCCCACCCACGTCCCATGGCATCACAGCACAAATGCCGGTCCAGCCTGTCCAGTGTGTAGGTTGGGCCAAGCCCGGAGGCAGCTGTGGTGGGTCCTCCCCGGCCCATGTCCCAGGGTGTCGCAGTGCAAATGCCAGTCCAGATGTTCCTATTTGTGGCAGTCGTGACTTGAGAAAATTAAAGGTGATTTTGTGCATTTTAGAGCATTTAGGCCCAAGGCTCAGGTGGTGCTAAGCAGGTTTCTAATTCTGCACATCTGACAGAATGTTCTGGAATTGTATTGGGGCTTGGCAGTGCTCCCTTGAGGACTGGCCCCCAGCACCTAGTGCCCCAATCTTTGTGACAGTTGGGAGCCCCCACGAGGACAGTTTTGTCCCGTCCAACCACAGCGTGGGGCAACAGGCAGTGCAGACTTCGGAGCCCAGGCTGCCCACGCGTGTGCCTGCCATGTCTCCAGCTAAGTGGATCCCATGGATCCTCGGGAACAGGATCCATGTTCTCAACAGACAAGACCATGGATAGCAAATAAGCAGCTGATCGGAGATCATCGCTGGGTGGGATCAGGGTCCTGAGCAGGAGCTGGCTGCACTCGTGTGCAGGCGCAGGGGCCACCACTGCATGGCGAGCTCAGGGGAGGGGCCGCAGAGCCCTGAGTGCCAGGAGGAGCCAGACTGGCTGGGACTCGAAGAAGAGCGTTGCGGGAACGGGCTCACCCAGATCCCTGGTCAGGGTGAGCTTGGGTGTGGCTGGACTGAGGCCCTGTGACCCAGGGGCCGGTTCCTGGGGCCAGGCCTGGGAGGGAGTTAGTTTGATTTATAGGAGGTCCTGAGACGGAAGGGGCCTGGGAGGGTGTGTTCTCCAGCTGCTTCTCCTCCTAACCAGGGCTCCAGCCCCATATTCTCGCCGACGCAGGGCTTGCCAGGCCTGCTCCCTTGGCAGCTCTCAGGGAAAGTTCAGAAATGCATCAGGAGATCCTGGGGCCAGAGGCAGGGGTGCCAGCCCTGCAGCCCCACCGCTCCCCTTTGCCATCCCCAGCTGTCTCTTCATGGGCCTGGACTGGAGGTCAAGGGCTGCCTGAGTCCTGCAAGGCCCAAGGCAAGCGTGGGCTGTGCCGGGTGCACTGAGTGGGGGCCTCCAGTGGGCGCCGCAGAGCCCAGAGCTTTCCCTGGCAGTGATGGCCACGGAGCCGCCACGTGGCACAGCCTCTCCTGAGGGCTTGAGCCCCCACCGGGAGGCACCCTTGCAGGCGGGCGCACAGCCCATGGGGCCTCGGCGCTGTCGGGAGGGTGCACAGGCAAGTCCAGCTCCGGCGTGTCTGCTCCAGGGCCTCACTCACCTGCAGCTCCTGGAGGCTGTGGCTGTTGGCTGCAGTGACTTGATTGCTTGTTAATTGCTCATTAATTGGGTAATTAGCGCTTTGTTGTGCTTTGAAGCCTAAACACTCATAAAAACTGAATTTGCTGAGTAAGCAAACATAGCATTTTTCAGGACCCGCCACCTGGTTATCTTGTGTAACCAGGTGCAAAGGTGCCTCCACCTCCCAGGACAGCGAGAGGAAGGTGGGCCTCAGTGTGGCGGGGCCCTGACCAGAGGGTGAGCGTGGCCTCCAGGGCTTCTGCCACAGATTCTAGAGCCTGGATTCAGGATTCAGAACCCACCCAGCCACCCCCAGGCTGTGCCCTGGTGGGCTCTCATGCACTCGGTCCTCAGTTTCCCCATCCGGCAGCAGGTGGGTCCGTGGCGACTTGCAAGTGAGCCCAGTGTGAACCGCATCCCCACACACTGCTCGGCCCCCACCCCTCGGGCTCCATGGCAGCTCTTTCCGGGCACCCGCTCTCCCAGTCTCCAGAGAAGAAAGGCCTGGGGAGCAGGCGTCCCAGTCTCCAGAGAAGAAAGGCCTGGGGAGCGGGCGTCCCCGTCTCCAGAGAAGAAAGGCCTGGGGAGCGGGCGTCCCAGTCTCCAGAGAAGAAAGGCCTGGGGAGCGGGCGGGGAGTGTCTATGCTAGGATCAGGGTCAGAGAGGGAGGAGCTGGCTGTCAGGTGGGCCAGGAAGCCTCAGCCCCATGCCCCGGCCCTCCAGCCCGATGCCCACCCAGTCCTGCCCTCCAGCCCTGTGTCCTGGCCCACCCAGTCCTGCCCTCCAGCCCTGTGTCCTGGCCCACCCAGTCCTGCCCTCCAGCCCCATGTCCACCCAGTCCAGTCTCCCAGCCCCGTGCCCCACCCACCCAGTCCTGCCCTCCAGCCCTGTGTCCTGGCCCACCCAGTCCTGCCCTCCAGCCCTGTGTCCTGGCCCACCCAGTCCTGCCCTCCAGCCCCATGCCCACGCAGTCCAGTCTCCCAGCCCCGTCCTGCCCCCCAGCCCTCTCAGTTGATCCCAGGTCCCTCCCGCCAGGTGCTGACTCCCCTCGGCCTTGGGCCCCATTCCCTGTGGGTCACCCTGAGAGTGCGCCCAGCTGGTCCCGGCCGCCTACCCACCCTGGCCCCAACCGCCTACCCACCCTGGTCCCTGGCACACCTCCATCTGGCGTGGTGCAGCAGCAGAGCCCAGCCCCACACTGTCTCCTGCACCCAACCCTGCCAGAATGGAGGCCAGACATCCCCTCAGTGGGCTCCACACACCCCCTGACCCGCCCACCACACACTGTCCCTGCCAGCCATCCCGTGGGCTTCCGAGCCGCCTGTGGTGTGTGTGACGCCTGCTCTGGGCTGACCACATCAGCACCTGGAACCAGACTCCAGGGCAAGCCCACTGCTCACTGCACCTGCGTTGCCCAGGGGGACCCCTCCCCGATGTCAGGAGGACTCCCAGCCCCACACCTATGGCCCCACAAGCCCAGATCCCCAGATCCCCAGCTCTGAGTCCTGGGCTCAGCTCCAGGCCCTTGCTGAGTAGCCATGCAGCTGAACAAAGTTCTTTCCCTCTGAACCTCTACTTTCTCTCCTATGAAATGGGCTGATACTGCTGTGACACTGGGGGCACAGCCTCCCACCACACCCCTACCCCAAGGCACGTCAGGTGCAAATCCACTCAGTAGGCCCCACCCATCCATTCTATGCCAGTACTGTGGATGGCCAAAGGCGCCTCACCCTCAAGTGCCAGAGTTGGGCCCTGCAGCTCCAGCATCCGCACCCGTAACCCCCTGCCCACGAGGGGCCAGCAGCCCCGCCGGAGGTCACGCACCCCCACCCCCACCCCGGGGACAGCTGCCCGGCTGCGTGGGGTGAGTACACAAGTGGCTCCCACCTGGCTGTGCCCCACCAGGCAGCTCAGTTCTGCCCATGGAGGGGAAGGGAAGTGGAGCCTGGGCTGAGCCCACATGGTGGAGGGGTGCGGATTAACAGGACTGAGGCGGCCAAAAGGGGCTGAGAATGACCTTTCCAATCGTGAGACATTTCACACAGTGTGAAGCTCAACTTGAAACCTCCCCAGCTGCTCTCAGCCCTGGGGGCTGCCGGTGCCACGCCAGCCCCTGCCCCTTATTTCAGCCAAATCGCTTGATTGGAATGCATTGCATATGCCGCCCCAGCATGCAGCCCAAATGAAGGTGGGCCCCTTGGCCCTGCCATCTGGGAAGATGGGGTCCCACAGGGCAGGGCATGGGCCCACAGCCACTCATGCTCCTGCCCCATCCCTTCCAGAGCTGCTCCCCCCACCGCCCCGAACCATCCAGGGAGCTGGAGTTTCTGGGCTGCAGGTTCAGACAGAATAGGTGAAGCAGCCAAGCTGCCATCTGCCCCACGAGGGCCCAGCACAGGTGGCACAGGTGGCCCTTTTCCCCACTCAGTGGCACGTGGCTCCGTGGCAGTTCCTGAGGCGCCCACGTGCCACATACATTGGGACACATGGCAGGACACTGAGGGCAGAAGCCACCAAGGGCAGGATGACCAGATGGCACAGGGAGGGGCCAGGAACTTGCACACGCAGGACGCGCCACGGCACACGTGCACACAGCAGATGCTCCTCGTATCCCCGGGCACCTGGGTGGGCACGCGCGGCTCAACAGGGCCCCACGGAGGACACATGTGCACACTCGGACCACACGCGCTCAGCCAGGGTGGGGCTTCCGCACTGGTGTTCCCAGCAGCTCGGCCTCTCACCCAACACCCAGGCCAGGCCTTTCCACTCCGTCCTGCCCACGCCTTGCCACTGTTAGAGGTACCTCGGGTTGGTGCAGGCGCCCGTGTTGTTGGGGCATTTTTTCTGCTGGTGAGGAGGGGTCAGGGCCCCCTGCCCCAGGTAGTCCTGCTCGGGAACCTTCATGCAGTGCCTCAGGGCAGAAATCTGGCCCTCACTGGCCCTGCCTCAGCCCCTCTCCCAGCCACCGGGCCCAGACGGCTCTCCTGGATGGGAAGCTGGGGAGGTGGAAGCAGAGGCTGGCAGTGTTTCCAGCACCCTCCCCCACTGCTGGGCCTAGACCCTCCCCAGGACAGCCCCTTGGCCCCTCTGTCTCCTGTCTCCTCCCCACCCTGCCTGGTCGGGGCCAGACACTGAGGAACCCCTGGGAGCGGCGACCTCAGTGTAGGGTCCTTGCTTATGAATTTTTCATGCCTTTGTTTGAGCAGTGGGATCAGGCGGCCCCTGAGCACACCGAAGCCGTAATTAACGCTTGCGCTGGGAAGGGGAGGCATGCGTCCCTTGCTGCTTAATAGCCGTGCTGCTTATTTGTGTCTCCCCATGGGTGGGGCTGACAGGCAGCCCCAACCCCAGCCTGTAGCCACCCAGGGTCTGGAAGGGGTGCAGGGAGGCCTGGGTGATGGGGGCCAAGCCCCCTCCAGGCTCTTTGGGTAGCAAGGGTGCACTGCCAGCTGGCAGGGCCTATGCCTGGCTGTGGGGTGGGCTCAGATGCCTCTGAGGATGAGGGAAGGGGGAGGGGTTGGTGGCAGTGGTGGTGACAGTGACAGTGACAGTGAAGATGACACTGATGGCAGCTCCCATTTATGAAGCCTGGCCGCCAGCGGCTGCTGTCCTGAGCCTGCCATGCACGTTGCCTCCTCTGACTCAGAAGCCCCATGAAGGTGCCACTGTCTCTGCAGATGAGGAAACTGAGGCTCAGAGAAACGAAGAGACCTTTGCCATGGTGTCCGGTGTCCACGAAACAGTGGGGCCAGGACCCGCCCCCAGACCGGGCTCCGTGAAGCAGTGGGGCCAGGACCAGCCCAGACCGGGCTCCGAGAAGCAGTGGGGCCAGGACCCGCCCAGACTGGGCTCCAGGGTGCATGTTAACTCTGGGCTATGCCCAGCATTTGACACCCCAGGGCCGGGGCCCAGAAGCTGGGGGAGGTGTTGGGAACCCACAGGGAGCTGTCACGTGGGGATGCAGTTGCCTGTTCTCAGCAGGAAGCAGCCATCGGTGCTCATGAGAAGTCTCCAGGTGCTCAAATGTTGGCAGCCAATTTAAAAAAAATAAATCAGGCCAAACCAAGCCCATGTGCCCCCTGCCCAGCTTGTGGCTCTAAAAGCCGTGTCTCAAGGCCGTTGTCCACCCATGGGTGAGGGTCTGGGAAGGCCACTAATGGAGCCTGGAGGTGCTAGGCATCCCCACCACACAGCCACCTCTGTGAAAACAGTGACACGCAGTGGCTCCTGGGGTGGCCGGGGAACCCACTCTCACGGAGGACGAAACAGGTGCCTGTGCTTCCGAGCCCCACCGCGGCTCTCACACCCAGCCCGGGATGAAGGTGGGGCAGATAGAGCTTCCCAGGGCCTGGGGGAGCTGAGCTGTGGGCTTGGGGTGGGGAGCCCTGGCTCACACCTGGCCTCTGACTTGCGCTGCTGAGTGGTCTGGAACTCCTGTCAGGTGCCTCCCTCTGGCCACCCCACACCTTAGGCATGAGGGCTGGGGCCCTGGGAAGGAGGAAGGAACAGAGCCCAGTGGTTCGGGGCCAGAGCCTGCCCCCACGGCCACTGGCCGGAATCACCCGGCTACTACTCCCCACCCCAGGCACCCAGGTTTAAGTGGTCTAGGGCCCCCAAGCCTCAGTGCAGCTTAAAACCAGACTGACTGAGGGCATGGGTGGAGAGAACAAGCACTGAGAAGTGGTCATGAGGGCCATTATTGGATGGTGAGGCCGGACAGACTCAGAGGGGCCTTGTAGGCTGGCAGACCATGGTACAGGAAGCTGCTGCCTGCTGGCTGCCATTGGAGCTCAGGACAAGCAGAGAAGGAGAGACTTGATGTCAGGGTCTCCTCGTGGCTGCAGGAAGGCTCACCTTTCCAGCCTTGGCCATCAGGGTCATAGACAAGCGTGAGCACTGCCACGGCTCAGAGACTCTAAAACTCCTAGACCAGGACTTCACCTACGCCAGGGGAAATGGCATCTTCTCGTTCTTGGCTTTGTGGGCAGACGATGATGGTGATGATGGTGGTGAGGATGAGGGTGAGGATGATGACCTGATGGTAATGACAGTGATGGTGGTGAAGATAACTGATGGTAGTGCTGTTGAGGAGGATGGTGATCTGAGGACGATGATACTGATGATAATGGCGGTAGTAATGAGGATGGTGATGGTGGTGGTGGTGTGAGGGTGGTGATGACAATGATGGTGATGGTTGTGACAATGGTGATAGTGGTTATGGTGGTGGTGATGGCGATGGTTAGGATGATGGTGATGGTGGCAGTGGTGAGGATGATGGTGAAAATGGTGGTGAGGATGAGGGTGATGGTGATGAGGATGGTGATGAGGGTGATGGTGATGGTGATGAGGATGGTGATGAGGGTGATGGTGATGAGGATGGTGATGAGGATGGTGATGAGGGTGATGGTGATGAGGGTGATGGTGATGAGGATGGTGATGAGGATGGTGATGAGGGTGATGGTGATGAGGGTGATGGTGATGAGGATGGTGATGAGGGTGATGGTGATGAGGATGGTGATGAGGATGGTGATGAGGGTGATGGTGATGAGGATGGTGATGAGGGTGATGGTGATGAGGGTGATGGTGATGAGGGTGATGGTGATGAGGATGGTGATGAGGGTGATGGTGATGAGGATGGTGATGAGGGTGATGGTGATGAGGGTGATGGTGATGAGGGTGATGGTGATGAGGATGGTGATGAGGATGGTGATGAGGGTGATGGTGATGAGGATGGTGATGAGGATGGTGATGAGGGTGATGGTGATGAGGGTGATGGTGATGAGGGTGATGGTGATGAGGATGGTGATGAGGGTGATGGTGATGAGGATGGTGATGGTGGTGATGAGGATGGTGATGGTAGTGATGATACTATCATATGTGTATAGTGTACTGACTATATATCGAGCACTGCCTTAGTGCTTTGCACATACTCACTTATTTAAGCCACACAATAACCCTATGAGCTGTAAGGGACAACCCTGTAAGTTGTTCCTATTTACAGAAGCATAAACCGAGACACAGAGAGCTCAGGGCCTCGCCCAGCGTGGGGCCGTGCAGTACACAGCGGGCGTCTTCTTTGGAGCCTGAGTCTTGGCCTCCTGACCATGCCTAGCATGTCCCTTCGGGGCCTGGGGTGTGTACTCTGCTCCCAGGCATTCCTGCCTATCCCAAACCACACCAGGGTGACGTTCCCTGAGCCCCCGAGCCCAGCCCCGGCCCCGTGAAAGGTCGCCTCACTCGAGCAGCTCCCGAGAGGTGGATGTGTCTCTCCTTTTCTCCTCACCCTGATTAATTGCCTCATTCAATGCCGACTCCACTGCAGTTAAACATTAATTCAGTAGGACTTAATAACACAAATTCATTCACGCCCCTGCCTGTGCCTGGCTGACAATGCCGTGCTGTTTGGTTAATTAGAGGATCCATGTAGCGTTCTCTCGTGCGCTTGCTGGAAAGCACCCCTCAGTGTCTCTTTGCTGTTGGATACATTAAACCCTCGCCTGTGCGGTCAGCCTGGCTGGGTCCAGCCACAGACCTGAAACCCACGGGGAGATCTGTAACCAGGTCCGGCCTTGTGGGAGCTCCTGGCTCTGGCCCATGGGTCTCAGGGCCAACCCAGGCTCAAGCAGGGATCTGGGTGTGGGGACAAGAGCAGAGGCTGGACTGGGCAGGTGGCCCCCAGGCCACAGGTGCACCCATGTGGCCCCAAGTGTCAGGCTGCTCTCGAGGCCTGATTGGCCAGAACCCTGACAGTCTGGTGGGATTGCAGTTTCCAAGTCAAAGGCTCTGCAGCGCAAATTCAGCAGGGAGAGGCCTTACTGGGGGTCCCCAGAAATCCCACTGTGAGGCCAGAAGGGCACCTGACTCCCCCACAGGCCTCCGGATGCTAGTGGGGCTGCCTCCTGTCCCACCTCCAGGGCGCACTCCCTCTCTGCCTTCCCCAGGCTCCCCGTGTGCAGAGGGCACCCTTGGCACAGTCTCAGCTCCTGCTTTGCCATCTTCCGGCCCTGCTGGTCCCCTCAGCCCTGGCGTGTTCTGGCATGCTCCTGCGCTCCCCTGCCCCACATCCTGGTCTTTGCTTCCTTTGCTTCTGGCTGAGCCTGGGCAGTTCCATTTCATACTTTCCTCACCAAACACCAAGGCCCGCCCATATCACAGCAGGGGAGATGCAGGCCTCAAGGGACCCAGGGCCGCCAGCAAAGCTGGTCTGCATGTGGGGGTCCTGTGGCCCAGCCCTTGGTGAGCTCTGCACCTGCGGCCTCCGGGGCGGGGTGGGCCTGATTCTGACTTGGAGCCCTCAGTGCTTGTGTGGTGGGCCCGGCTGGGCGGGTGCAGGTGGGACTGAGGCCCTTCTCTACCTCTCACCCTAAAGGCCAGACCAGGGGGGACCCTAGGAGAGGGCTGGGTCATGGCTAAAAGGCCAGACCAGGGAGGACCCTAGGAGAGGGCTTGGCCACGACTGTGCAGCCAGAAGAGGCTCACACCTTCCTCCTCTGTGTGGGAAAGGACACCCACCCTGGGGGTCTTGGCCCAGCCCACCAGGGCAGCACACAGCCGGGACAGACAGCCTGGGGGAGCCTGTCAGCCTCAGGAGACCCCCCCACAGGCCCACCCCAGCTGCCCAGCTTCCCCAGGGGTCCCAGCTGGGGTCCCACCAGTAGGAGCCACCTGGAGTGTGACTCGTCATGCGCTGGGAGCAGCACGTTCTGGCTGCAGAGTGTCTGCTAAAGCACATTTCACACCGTACCGTGAACTCCGTCACTGAACACTCCGCAGCTGCGGCTGGACGTGGAGGGTGGCCGTGCGTTCGGTTCCCTGCATTAACCCAGTGGGCTCAACACAGGAGGGCGCCGCCCACACGTCCGGCTGGCACTCACCACCCTCCATGCACTGGGGGGGTTTATTCTTCCGCCAGGTCATTCATTCGACATGAATGCCTCATAATTGCAGTTGCCAGGAAGAGATTTTTCCCCTTTTGATTGTTTTGGGGGACATTGCAGTCAGTGTGTTCTTCTCAAAGCTCTGCTTACTGAAAATGGAAAACGGATTTGTTTTCGGGATTATCACACCCCCACCCTAACCAGCCAAGCTGACAAATGGCGCTGGCATCGAGTGTCTAACCCTGAGCAGTCATGGCCCTCTGTGCGCTGCCAGCCCCTCCTCTGCCCCCGGCTGTCCTAACCCCAGGGGCTCCCAGGCTCTGCCCACCATGAGGAGCTGGGGTGCCTGGATCTCCCAGCCCATGTGGTGCCATCGATCCCCTCGGGGGTTCACTGGGGACAGTGGGGCTATCCTGGGCCGGAGGCTGCCCTCCTTCCTGGTGTGAGGAAGGCTCTGGCTGGCCCAGGATGGGGGTCTTCATGGCCACCCTGCTCTGAGGGTCTGGCCAGTGAGGGCTCCTCTCGGGCTGCAGGGCCAGTCTTTTCCCCACCGCTGACAAGTCGGCCTGGCTGTGCCCCTTTGTCCATCCCACCCGGGGGGGCTGTGATCCAGGTCTGTCTGGTGCAGCACTGGGCCCTGGCCCAGGTTCCTCCTAACCGCCCCGACCACCTGGGCCTGCTGGCACCTCCCTCTCCCGGCAGCAGCCAGGGCCGCCCCACCCGTGTCCCTGCAGCGTGGCTGCCGCCGTGCCCCGGGGGGTGACACTGGTTGGTGGGGCCCCGACTCACTTCTGTCTCTCTGTCCCTGCAGTGTGACAGCGAGAGCGGCCCGGACGACAAGGTAAGCCCAGCGTCCTCCTCCTGGGCTCGGCTGACGGCCCTGCCCTCCCCTGCTGACCTTGGCCCTGCGAGGTGGGCCCTGGAGACCAGGCAGAAGGTCGGGCATTGGGGGGATACCCCCGCCCGGTGGGTGCAGGGGGCTTGTGGCCTCCCAGGTGTGGGGGTGCTGGCCTCTCCTGGCTGTGGAAGAGCCTGTCCAGGGCTGAGGCTGGTACTGTGGCTGGCGGGACACAGGCACAGGTGGGTATCAGTGCTGCCCCAGCCAGGAGGGTGCCCTGGGCAGGGCTGCCGTGGGGTCGGGCACATCAGCTCCAGCTCCTGGGCAGCAGAGGGCAGCTGGGCCTGTGCCCCGGGACTGGCCCCATCAGTCCTGAGGGAGCAGGGGCAGAGCCCAGCCCCCACCCTAAACCCGGTGGCCCCCAGAACCAGGAGGTAGATGCGCAGCCTATGACCACATCACAGTCACCCTCAGTGTTCAGGAGTAATCCAGTCCCCACTAGTGCAGGATTCCTGCAGCCTGAGCCAGGAATGAACCCCCCGAGCAGCCCCTGAGCCACGTCCCCTCAGCCTCGGAGCAGCCTCCGGGGGGGCTCTCCTTCTGCCCCAGGGCAGCTCCAGGGCCCAGGCCTGCCCCACTTGCCCCAAAGCCCTGCGGGGAGGAACCGTCACCTGCTGTGGCCGAGGAGCATCAGGCCCGGGAGGGCGAGGAGGCCAGGCAGGTGGCGCGAGGTCCTGGCCCGTAACCACTGCACCTCACTGTCCCCCTGTGACTGCCGAGGGCTACCCGGGGGCACCTGGATGGGGGTGAGGGCCCTGCCAGATGTGCCAGGGGAATGGACACCCCGGCCTCAGGGACGGCCCTGCAGAGGCCCGAGGCGGACTGCATGTGTGCGACGCTTCTCGCCCTGGCTGTGTGTGTGCGACGCTTCTCGCCCTGGTCCAGGCAGGTTTTTATGAATGGAACAGTTCCATGAGGGGTCTGCACAGGTGTTGGGGGACGCCCACGGTGGCCCATGGCCTGGCAGGAGCCGTCTGGGCTGTGGGGTCTCACAGCTGAGGGCCCGGTGAGGGTCCAGATGTTGGAGTCAGTGGCGGTGGCCGGGGGAGGAGGGGCTCGGTGGTTTAGTTTGTGATGCGCCAAGAAGTCAAGGTAAGTCGCCATGGAAGCCAGAGGCCGCACCGTCGCGGCGGCCTGGGGTCTGGGGCAGGCGCCGTGTGGGCCGCAGCGCCGGGCTCAGCCGTGTCTGGGGCTCCGGCTTCCTGGGCTGCTTCCAGCCACGATGTCCCTGCCCAACACACCTCTCCTTGCCCGTCCGCGGATGGACAGTGTTGGGGACGCGTCCTGGTGGTCATGAAGCCCACAGGAGTGGCCTCACCTGGGACCCCGCGTGGCTCCGCGTGGCCCTCAGCCCCTGCCCACAGCTCCCGTGCCCGAACCCTGACAGGCCTAACATTTCAGAGGAGTAACCTTCGTCCTGATCTCAGGAATGAAATGAGGTCACAGGCACCCGGGAAATAGCCGCTCACCCCCTCCCTACCTCCTTTCATTTAAAAGCAGTTTTTGGGGAAGACACTCTCCACAACCAAGGGCTGCTCTGAGAGCGGCAGGAAGGAGGGGATTTCGGGAGCCTGGGGCCTGCTGGGGGCTCCCTCTCCTCTCCCCGCCTGCCTTACCGAGATGAGGCAAAGCCGCCTGCAGCCCCGGAGTCCAGGTCCACGTGGAAGGCTGACAGCCGCCCCCATAACTGCACACCCCCCATATCCAGCCACCAAGGGTAACGCCAGCCTCCGAGACCCAAACGATGTCTGTGCAGGCTGTGCCTGCAGTGATGTGGCCCCTGCCCGGGCCTGGGCTGGAGGCCGAGGGGTCCATGGGAGAGCACAGGCTGAAAGAGCGTTCTAGAATGGGGTCAGGTGGAGTCTGCACACTGGGGCGTTTATCTCTGAGACGCCCGAGCAGCCCCAGGGTCGGGGAGGCTGAGTCCAGTCCAGGGCTCTGCACACGGATGGTCCCGGCAGGGCGAGGTCAGCATTCCTGCACACGGAGAGTCCCGGCAGGGCGAGTTTGGCATTCCGTGCTGTTGGGGCCGTGTTGGGGCTTCCAGGGCTGTGGTGGCCACAGGTCCTGAGGAGGACAGCAGGGGAGGGAGAGGGGCTGCGGAGGATGGCAGGGGAGCGGAGAGGGGCTGCCAGCCTTTCTCCAGGGCACAACTTCGGGTCACGCCCACTCTGGGGAGAGCAGAGAGGCCTGGCGGGGCGGGGACGGAGAAGGCAGCTCCGCCAAACACTGAGTCTCCATGATGGTGGCTCCTTCTGGCTGCGGCAAGGTCTGAGCGCCGGCGCACGAGGGGCACGGTGCTGGCAGAGTGGGTGGGGCCTGCCTGTGGCCCTGTTTGCTTCTGTTGGGGGGCAGCTCCCGGAGGCCGGGCAGAGCAGCAGGGTGGGCCAGGAAAACCGCAGGGGCTTCTCCTTGTTGGCCCGTCAGCCTGTCTGTCTCTGTGTGACCTTGGGGCGTGCTCTGAGGGGTGTGTCCCAGGCTGACTCGAGACAGACGCTGGAGGTGGGGACGACCCTGGTGCGTTCTGGGAGCCGGCAGTGCATCCCGGGCTGCAGCGGAGCGAGAGGGAGGAGCCCAGAGGCAGCAGCAGGAGTTTCCGTTTCCCTCCGAGTGCATGGGATGCTGCACCGTCGGACACCCCCATCCAGACGTCTCCGTTTCCCCGTGGCATCCAGCCCCTGATGCTCGGAAATTAGCTTCCTGAGTTTGGGAGAGTTGGGAGGGCAGGAGACCTCAGGTCCCTCCTGGTCTTCTCTGCCCGGCACTGGGTTCAGGGGGTCAGGAACTTACGCTGGGCGGAGGGTGTGCGTGGAGCCCATCCAGACGCACACAGAGGCGTAGGCAGGTGTGGGAAGTCAGCCAGCGCCCCACTGGCCGTCCCCAGCCCTCCTCCCTACCTGCTGGGAGCAGAGGCACCCAGATCTCTGTCCCTGGGCACCGCTGTGCGAGGCTGGCACCCCTGCCAGGGAGCAGGCAGGAGAAGCAGGAGGGACAGAGCCCTGCAGGCTCCAGATGGCAGAATTCCAGGCTCTGAGACAGGAACGTGGGGGCGCTTCACATCAGCAGTGCCCAGAGCCCCTCAGCAGCCCCGGGCTTGTGTGGAACCCGTCTGTGAACTGGATGTGGAAGGAAGGTCCCCGAGTGCCCACATTTACAGGGACCCTCAGAGACCTCACTCAGACCTGGGAAGCCCATTGCTCACATGGCCTGGCCGCTCCCAGTGGGCAGAAGACGGAGAAGCCACAGACAGCGTCCTGCGTGTGGGGTCTGTGGGCGCTGACCCAGCAGCCATGCAGGGAACAGCCCTGCTCGCAGAAGCGGACGCCGGGGCAGGTGGCATTGCACCCCGAGGGGGCCTCTTGGATGGAGTGGTGGGGAGGGCGCGGGCACACGTCTCAGGCCAGTGCACTTCACATCTCATCCCACACCTGCGGGTTTGAGCTTGGTCTGGGGTGCCAGCTCCCACCAGGCCAGCCACCCCTCGGGGACTCACCCTGGGCTCTCCTGCCAATCAAGGTGGAGACTTTTGGACAGCCCTCCTCCACGTGAACAGACTGACTGAGACACCTCTCCACCACCTCCCTCACGCTGTGCCCGCCCAGCCGCCCCCTCCCCTGGCCCTTGGCAGGAGTCTCCTTGGCAGCTGACGGGAGGCTCGGGCGCTGCCAGATGGCCCCTTCGCAAGTCTGCAGTTTGTGTCTAACCACTTTTTTCTTGGAAAAGTGTGGGGTGAAGAGCGATATGGGACTCCATAGGCAGCCGCCAGGTGGTGGTGGCCTCGTTCCTCCTGCTGCCGGTGGCCGCCACGGCCACCTCCAGGGACGGCTGTCTGGCCCATCTGTGGAAGCCCATCAGGAAGCACCCCCAGTGCCGGGCCTCGGCCAAGAGCACCGGCCTGGAAGGGGCAGGGCTGGGGGACAGTGGCATGAGGTCAGACATGGCGTGGGGCCAACCCCGCGGGCAGCCCACCATCCACAGCCTCCATGTTCTGTCTGCAAAATGGGGCCACAGTGGGGCCTAGGCAGAGGAGAGAACTGCCCACCCCAAGCACGGTCCTCAGAGGGCTGGAGGCCAGCCAGTCCTCCACACCCAGCCCCTCCCCAGCAGACCCTTCTTCCAGTGGGGCGCTGTGCCTGACTGGGTCCTCTCTGAACCTGTCTTCTCGTCACTGAAGTTCGTAGGTTCTTGTTCTTGGGAACTGCGAGTTCAGGCACTACCAGCACGACAGCCAGAGGGACGAATGGACGGCTGGACAGGCTGGAGGCCGCTGCCATGGGGCACTCACCCCACGGGACAGACAGAAGGATGGATGGACGGTTGGACAGGCTGGAGGCCCCCGCCTTGGGGCACTCACCCCACAGCATGGACAGAAGGGCGGATGGACGGCTGGACAGGCTGGAGGCCCCTGCCATGGGCACTCACCCTGCAGGACAGACAGAAGGATGGATGGACAGTTGGACAGGCTGGAGGCCCCTGCCTTGGGGCACTCACCCCGCGGGACAGACAGAAGGATGGATGGACAGTTGGACAGGCTGGAGGCCCCTGCCTTGGGGCACTCACCCCACAGGACAGACAAAGGATGGATGGACGGCTGGACAGGCTGGAGGCCCCTGCTATGGGCACTCACCCCACGGGACAGACAGAAGGACGGATGGACGACTGGACAGGCTGGAAGCCCCCACCATGGATACTCACCCCGTGGGACAGACAGAAGGACGGATGGACAGCTGGACAGGCTGGAGGCCCCTGCCACGGACACTCACCCCGCGGGACAGACAGAAGGACGGCTGGACAGGCTGGGGGCCCCTGCCATGGGCGCTCACCCCGCAGTTGCTGGGCCTCCGTGGGGTCCTGGGAAATTTCAACAGCAGTCCAGTGTGCCAGCTGCGCCTTTGTTGTATCTGGCCACCAGCAGACCAGGCACCTTCTGAGGAAGGGTTGCTGCGTGTCTGTGGCTCACGGAGGCCTTCCTCTGTGTGCGACTCACACCCCCCACCCACCCCAGCCCACTCCTGGGAGCACCTTCCTGGGGGCTTTGGAGGCCCATCCATCCTTCCCTAGGGACAAAAGTGCAGGGAGTGGTGTCCCAGCTGCCACCGTCTCTGGTGAACGTGGGCCAGGACTCCCTTTGCTGGACACAGACCCTGCCCACACCGGGTGACCATGGGGTGACCTCACAGGGTGTGTGGGGTTCTGAAGCCGCCACCCTCCTGCCTGAGCCTGCACTTTGACCTGGGGCTGCTGAGCCCAGAAGGGCCTTGAGAGGGTTGGCTCAGTGGGGCGTGGGGGCCTTGGGTGGTTGGGTCCCCGAGACAGGCCATCTCGCTCTCTTGTGTGGCAGGCTGCGGGGCCCTGCTTGCCTGGGTCCCACGTGGTAGAACTCGGCATTTGGTGGGGGCCTGCTGGGGAGGGACAGCACCCCACCCTGAGCTGCCACTCATGCTTCACTGGAGCCAGGCAGAGGGGCCGAGGGCACGGGCACAAGGTGCGGACGTGTCGGTCCCTTTGAGGACCAAGATCATGACCACCACAGAGCGAGCACCCGGGTCCTCAGATCAAAGGCCCAATAGCCAGTGAGGCTTCTGCACTGGTCCCAGCAGAAGCGGGGCCTGGCTGAGGCAGTAGCATCAGAGACTCGGGGCAATGGGGGTGCGAGGGGGTCTCAGCATCCCACAGCTGCTGTAACAAGTCACCATAAACACAGTCACTCAAAACGGCACGAGCTGATGGCAGCAGTGGAGCTGGAGGTCCAGGATGGGTCTCACCAGGCTGAAGTCAAGGTACCGACCTCAGGGGAATTGGTGTCCTGCCTTTCCCAGCCTCAGAGGCCCTACTTGGCTCTGAGTACCTGGGCAGCTGCTCCACTCCACGGGCCTAGTCTCGCTCACAGGGCTCCAAGAACAGAGCCTGGATCATCCTGAGGGCCCCGTGGTGTCCCCGTCACAGCAAAGGAAGATTTAGGATGCACTGGAAGCCCAGAAGTCCAGAGAAGGGGCTCAGAGCCATCGGTTGCCACGGGGCACCTCGGGGGTCCCATGAACACTGCAGCAGCTGTCAGACCCTCAAGCGTCGGGAAGGGCCTCACCGCCTTAGGAGGGGTCAGCAGTTACCGGAGGACCCTGGGCAGTGGGAGGGAGCAGCGACAAGGGCCCCCCATTCAGGCCCTCACCCCCGGCACGTGGAGGAGCCGCCCCTGCCTCAGAAGCCTCGAGGGCAACCTGCACCCTCAGGAGGCCCAGCTGGGGGTGTCACTGCAGGGCACCGGCAGAAACTGGGGTCTGAAAACAGCAGCCCAGAGTGGATTTGGAACAGAACAGGGTGTCACAGAAAGGATGTTTCATAAGGTGGGTTTTGATGAGTATGCTTAAATAAATGTAACTTAATTGATGTTAAATATGCATCTTAATGCTTTTCTAAAATGTGCAGTGGGGCCAGTTGCGGTGGCTTACGCCTGTAATCCCAGCACTTTGGGAGGCTGAGGCGGGCGGATCACTTGAGGTCAGGAGTTCAAGACCAGCCTGGCCAACATGGCAAAACCCCGTCTCTACTAAAAATACAAAAATTAGCTAGGTGTGGTGGCAGGCGCCTGTAATCCCAGCACTTTAGGAGGCCAAGTGGATGGATCACCTGAGGTCAGGAGTTCAAGACCAGCCTGGTCAACATGGCAAAACCCCGTCTCTACAAAAAATACAAAATTAGCTGGCTGTGGTGGTGTGTGCCTATAATCCCAGCTACTCAAGAGGCTGAGGAGGGATGGTCACCTGAACCCCGGAGGTGGAGGCTGCAGTGAGCTGAGATCGCGCCATTGCACTCCAGCCTGGGCGACAAAGTGAGACTCTGTCTCCAAAAAATAAAAAAATAAAATGTGCGGTTGGAACTATATCGAAATCGGAAACCAAACATTCTGAAGACAAGCTTTTGTGGCCTTTGGCCCCATCCTGCCCCCTGCTGGGGTGACCTCCACCGCAGACGACCTTCTGAGCCCTGGTTTCCTTGCCTGTAAAATGGAGTAGCGCCTGCCCAGGACGGCTGTGGGGATGGCTGAATTCGATGCATTTGGGGGAGGTATGCGTTTCCTGTGATTTAATATTTCATGAATGTTAAACCTGTGCTGTGCACAGCTCTCCCTCAGGTGGGAGTGTAGCTGTGGTGTATCTCTGGAGGGGGGTCACGGCTTTCTCTGGCAGGCAGCATGGGGCCTTGGTGTCCTGTGGCCTCCACAATAGCCGCCCCACCCGAGCGTGAGCGTGGCCTCCACGGTAGCCGCCCCACCCAAGAGCGAGCGTGGCCTCCACGGTAGCCGCCCCACCCGAGCGTGAGCGTGGGGACCACACCCACAAGTCCGGCATCATGGTGTTGGGTTCATGCTCCCTCCAGAGGCCCCAGAGGAGGATCCTTCCTGCCTCTTCCCACTCCTGCTGACTCCGGCGTCCCTGGCTGGTGGCCACATAGCTCCTGACTCTGCCCCTGTCCGTCCTCACGTGGCCCCTCCTCTGTGTGTGTGTCTTTGTGTCTCCTCTCCTCAAAATGACGCCAGTCCTCGGATTTAGGTCCACCTGGATAACCTGGGAGGGCCCCATCTGAGGGTCAGGATGGGCGTGGGCTTGGGGCCTGCAGGCGGCCCCCACCTTTCTCCCCGCAGGCACTCGTGCCTGTGTACCAGCCTGCAGGGCGGGTTGTGGCCTCAGGGTTCCGGGAGGTGCTGCCGTCCAAGGCCTCGGGCACAGCATCCCTGGGCTCTTCCCCCAGCCCCTGGGGTCCTCTCTCCTTAGAGGCTTTCCCTGGGTTTCTGTGTTTCCGCGAAGTTCCGGTGCCTTCTGCACTTTCCCTGGGAGCTGAAATTCGCTGGGATTTGCATTTCCAGGCCGGCAGCCTCCAGGGATGCTGAGCAGCATCTGAGCATCTCTATAGGTGGTTCTGGCTTTTGCTTTTCTCCCGACATTCTGGATGGAGATGGTGAACACACGGTTCTCTGGGCTCCCCCTGATGCCGCCCTCGGGCCTGGGGGGTCTGGCCTACCCCTCACCTATGCACCACAGCCTTGCTCAGAGAGTGCACACCTCTGCAACAGACAGAACCTCAGAGTCGTTCCATGGCAAAGCCACACTGCCAGCGTGGCCGTGGCCTGCACAGGCCGGGCAACAGCAGGCGCAGGCCCTACCCGCCACGCCACGACTCAAGGCCCAAGTCTGCTGGGTGCGTCTGAGTGTTCGTCCTGTGGGACGCTCCTCTTCAGGCCTTTGTGCCCCCACCACCCACCCCCCTCCTGTGGGACGCTCCTCTTCAGGCCTTCGTGCTGCCCCCCAACCCCTGTCCTGCGGGAGGTTCCTCTCCAGGCGTGAGAGGACATGGCCCAGTTCAAGGACACGTGCCCCGTGGAGTGGCAGCCTTGAGGAAGCAGTCTTGTCGTCTCCTGGCCTGGGCACTCGGCTAACCATGGCCGAATGGAGGTTGGGTGCCCCCAGGGCGGTTCCCAGGGTGATCCGGTGTCCTGGGGTGGCTGGGGCAGCATGGCTGAGAGGACCCTGTCTTCCTATGCCTTCCCATGATGACACCCCCCGGCCCCCCGCTGTGTAACGATGACAGATGCAGTTACAGTGTTAGTTTCTGAACCATAAGCTCTGGATAAATGTGCCTCTGAACACCACCATCAAGTCCCTAACTGGATTATGTATATTTGGCCTGGAAGCCTGATATTTAATATCAGCGTGCTCTCCAGTGAATGCCTTTCTTTCTCCAGATAATCTATTCCCACTCGCTTCCTTCTAGACTTCTAACCTCATTACATCTTTCATATCAGAGCTACTCTCCTTTCTAAACAAAACACAGACCTGCCCCCGGTTCTCAGAGTCTAGTTTCACTCCCAAACTGGGGCGCAGGGCTGTGGGGCGGGGCTCGGGGCTCGGGGCTCGGGGCTGGGTTTTCGGCCCCGTTG
Source organism: Pongo abelii (assembly GCF_028885655.2). Classification (NCBI taxonomy): domain Eukaryota; kingdom Metazoa; phylum Chordata; class Mammalia; order Primates; family Hominidae; genus Pongo; species Pongo abelii. The sequence goes on from NC_071995.2 coordinate 131,541,735, forward strand.
ACCCAGGCCAGGATCTCCGCCTGTTCCAGGATGGTCAGTGCTGAAGGCGGCCTCAGGACTGAGGTTGGAAAGTGGGGTTGGAAGCCTCGTTTGTGAGAGGAAGATGGCTTCTCCTGTGATTTGAGTGGTGAGGTCCCAAGAGAGGAGCCGGCCACATTGAGACTGGCCGTAGCCCGATTGGAGCTGGCCAGTTGCTGCCGCTCAGTTCCTTCTTCCTGCTCCCCCAACTCCCTAGCCCCCTGGGGTCTCCAGTCAGCAGAGAGAGTGGGCACAGCTTGGCGGGACCCTGGCCTGCTGGGCAGCCGCCTCCCGTGCCCTGTACCCAGAGAAGGAGCTGATGGCAGCACAGCTTCTCAGGGGGCTGAGGATGCACTGGCTCCATCTGTGCAGGGTCCCCAGAGCAGGGCCCGGAAGAGGGGACCGGGGATGGCATCCTCCCAGGGCCAGGCACGCAGGAAGGGGCTGAGCTAGGGTTGTGCCTGAGTCTGTCTTCTCTCCTCCCTTCCCCCCCACGCCCCGTTCCCTCTCTGTGGGCCTCGCCGTCTGGACCCCCGATGGACAGAAATGATCTCGGCACAGGGCCCCTCCTGGCTGGCTTTGCTCAGGCCAGCACCCTGGGCCTGACCTTAACCCTGACTTATCCCTGAGGGCTCCACGCATCTCAAATGGAGCGGCCCCATCCCCATCTCAGGAGTGGCCCACCACCTTCCTGGAAGAGTGTCCCTGCTGAGCCATGAGCCCTGCAGCCAGCCTGCCGGCTCAGCCCAGCCCAGCCACAGACCAGCCACGCCAGCAGCACGTCTGTTTCCTCGTCAGTGAGACGAGTGGTGGCCTGTCCCAAGTCCTCAGAGTACAGGCTTCAGGGCCCTGTGTCTTGCGGCACGCAGTGTGCCCGGAAGTGCCTGGGTGGACACAGTGTGTGCGTGGACGCAAGCGGTGCCGTTTTCATGGCAGGAAACAGCAGGGCTTTGGGGGCGACTTGTTGCTAAAGGGAGTACGTGTATTTGGTAAATAGTTCAAATAGAACCTGAGGGCTGGAACTCCCTGGCTGAGGCCGACCTTGGCGATTCCTTCTATACCGTTGGAGGCATCCTGCACACATTGGCACCTTTGGGAGCAGAAAGTGCTGGTTCAGCTTGCAGAGGGCTCCAACTAACCCGTGTGGGAGCCGCTCCCGCGGTTTGAATGGCTGCGGGCTCCGCCATGGATAGGCTCTGCCCGGGCCAGGCCTTCCAAGCCCAGAAACAGAAACGTGGTCCCAGCTCCCACCTCTGTCCCGAAAGCGGCGCCCAAGTCGTCTGTCCCTGGCCGCACCAGAGCCGGCCTCCCTGTGTGCCGCCAGCCACGCAGCAGCTTGGAGGGGACCTGTCCTTAAACACTTCCCGACTGCTGGGTCCAGAGCTGCGCCCTCCCTCCCTTATTCATCGCGTTTGAGTTCGCAGTTGGTGTCCTGGTTTTCCGCCTGAGGGGCGCTGGGATGGAAGGGTCCCGCCCGGGCGTCTGGGTCGGTCAGGCGCACATAAGCAGCCTTCGCAGGAAGCCGTGGCTGGGCCTGGATCCGAGTTCTAGCGCCCCACCGTAAGGGAGAGCCAGGTGCTTCCTGTCCCTCCCGGCCACCTCAAGTGTAAAATCACGGGGGGTTCAGGGCGGTGGTCTTGGGGGGTGCGCTGCGCAGCCGTTTGCAGCTACAGCAGCTGCTCGGAGCTGTCTCCGACTTTGCACTCCCGTTTCACGGAGGGAGAAACCGAGGCCCAGGGAGGGCGGGGCTTGCAGCGGGTGGGTGGGGGAAGGGCTCCTCCTTTCAGGTCCCAACTTTCCACAGTGGCAATCAGGTCGTTCTTTTTTCCTTTTTTTGAGACCTGGTCTCGCTCTGTCACCTACGCTGGAGTGCAGTGGTGCAGTCTCGGCTCACTGCAGCCTCCACCTCCCGGGCTCAATTGATCCTCCCACCTCAGCCTCCCCAGTAGCTGGGGCCACAGGCGCGTGCCGCCACCTCCGGCTAATTTTTTTATTTTGTAGAGACGGGGGTCTTCCTATGTTGGCCAGGCTGGTCTCGAACTCCTGGGCTCAAGTGATCCGCCCACTTCGGCCTCCGAAAGTGCTGTTTCAGGCGCCGGCCACCGCGCCCGGCTGTCGCCCTTTCTGACTCAGTTTTCCCTTCTGGGAGCGGGGTGGCAGGTGTCCGTAACTTCTTGTTGTGAGGACCAGAGGAGCAGCGCCCACACAGCAGCGCTGCGCGCCTTTCCCCGGGTGGCCGCGATCGGAGGCAGCGCGTTCGGACTCTGGACCGGCGGCGGGCGCGGGTGGATCGGCGCCTCGGGGCTGGATTAGTCGGGTCTGCCCGCGCCCCGCCCCCGCCCCGCCCGCGCTCCCGCCTCCCGCGCGCCCAGCTCCGCGCCCGCCGCCTCGGGGCCCGCGCCGCGCCCGACGTCCGCCCGGGAGCCCAGAGCGCACCGAGCGCCGCCCAGACCGCGCAGAGCCGGCGCGGCGGACATGCGCGTCCCCGGCCCGAGCTCCGGCTGAGCAGGGCACGCGGGGAGAGGAGTCGCCTGGACGGGCCGGGGCCACCCGGGGCCCGCGCTCTACGCCCGCGTCCATGCAGCCCGGCTCCGGCCCCGGGACTAGTGGTGACTGCCTGGGGCGCCGGCGAGGTGAGTGCGCGCTGCGGGCTCCGGAGAGGGAATTAGGACTTTGGGGGGACAGGGGAGGGGGAGCAGCCGCCCCCCAGAAGAGCGGGACGCCCGAGATCTCCGGGCCTTCTGCCCACCCCGCCTCTCCCGGAGCCGAGCGCGGAGACCGCGTCCTCCCGGGGGCGCACGTGGCGGCGGGCGGGCGGGGGTGCGGCGCGGCCGAGGGTCCCAGGCCCGGGTCAGGGCACCCAGGGTCCGAGGGTGGAGGCGGGGCCCAGCGTTGTGGGGGGCGCGCGCCTTTGTCTGCGCCCCGGTGCGGAATCGGCCACCCGGGTTCCCGGCGCCGCGCTCACCTGCCCGGAGTTGGAGTTCTTTGTCTGGGGCGGGGCGCGGCTGGCCCAGGCTGCGCCGCGTGTCTGGCCAAGGCTGCTCCGCGGGTCGGGTCCTCGCAGACAAAGCGAGCCCTGACCTCCGCCCGCCGCCGGGATTGTGCACCTCGCGGGGGCTGAGGCTCGCCTGGGCGCCCCCGCTGCCTCTTCGCAGGGACCCTGAGCCTGCGGGCCCGGAGTCCTCCCACCTGTACCCTGGGCTTGAGTGACCTTCCACCCCATGCGGGCTAGGAGGCAGAGGCGGCTGCTCGTGCCTGGGTCACGTCCCTGCAAATCATGGCTGAGAAGTTAACGCGGGTCTGGTGGCCCCTGGGGCTGCCACCCCCTTGGGGCAGCTGGCCAGCGCCAGAAGCACTGTCCTAGAAGGGAAAGAGCTGAGGGACCGCGTGGGGGAACGAGCCCCAGAAGGTGCAGCTGCTGTGTGTGGTCTAGGAAGGGGTTGGAGCCTGGGCCAGGCCCCCAGAGGGCCGGCCCGTGTTCTGCTCTCAGCCCTCCCGGATGGGCGTGGCTGCACCTGGCCAGGTGTCCAGGTTCTCACTGTGAGGTGGAGGCCAGCTGCCTCCGGGGCCTCTGCTAGGGCCGAGGACCCCTGGAGCACCCATTCTCAGCTTCCCTGAGCAAACTTGTCTGCTAAGTGTAGGGCCCACTGTGGCGTGACCAGAATGGGTGCTGGATGACCCCAGCCGCGCGGCCCGTGCAGGAGACTCTCCCCTTCCCTGCAGCCCTCTTGGCTTCGCTGGTGTCTGGGGCGCCCCCTTGTGGCCCTGGGGAGCTTGTGCTCGAGCCTGGGACGTGGAGCGGAACCCACTAGAGTGGGTCCCAGTGAGGGGGAGGGCAGCAGAGCCCCAGACAGGGCTCCAATCTGTAGTTACCCTAGAGACGAGGGCCGGCTTTGGGGCTGTGCTTTGGGGTCTGTCTTTTGGGTTGGCCGTCAAACTGCGGGCTAAGCTGGCTTCTCCTCCCTCTGCCCACCTGGGAGGCCTCAGCACCCGCCTCCCTCCTGGCAGCGTGGTGGGGCCTGCTGCCGCAGCCACAGAGCGGGCAGTTAACAGGTGGGCCACCTGGTGAAGAGGCCACTCAAACCCGGGATGCCAGCCAAGAAGAGGGCCCGCGTGGGTGCCAGAGACGGGGCAACCTCCCAGGAGGATGGTGCAGGCCCAGGAGAGACCCCAGGGGGCTGTGGCAGGCCTGGGTGTTCAGTGCCTGGTTCATGGCTGGCATGGAGCAGCACTGGATCCCCATCCTTGCTGTGTGAGGGGCCCAGATTTGGGGGCCAGGCCCAAGGGAGCACTTGGTGCTGGCACTGCTGGGGGATGGGCATGGCCAAGGAGGTGCCGAGGCCTTTCTGGGGAGCCCCAGTGCCCCCCGGAGGCCCAAAGGCTGGTCTGGACTCCTCTTCACTATTCCTCCTGTTTCTCTCGGAGTCCTTCCTGTTTCCGATGCTGGGATGGTCACTGCGTAGCCTGGGTTACCAGCAGTGGCCGGATGGGGCAGGGAGGTGGAGGCGGACCCCATGGGAGCCACACTTCTGGGGGATGATGTTGAGGCGAGCAGAGGGGAGAAAGCCACACGCCCCAACCTCCAGGCCCCCCGGCTTCCCAGGGGTGAGAGGTTCCTGTCCTCCTTTCTTTGTAACAAGCCAGGATTCTAGGGGTGGTGGCTGCAAGGCTGGGGGAGGGAGAGGGCATTGGGGCCCTGGGCTGGGGCTGGGAGGGTCCCTTTCTGGGGTGCCGGGGTCTCCTAGCTTCCATCCGACCCGGCCCCTGCGTGGTTGAGCTGGGTCTGAGCAGAAGCCTCCTCCTCTCAGAAGGAAGTCCTACGTCACTGCCTGGGGGTTGGTGGCTGGGGGCGCTGGATATAGAGTTGGTGTTTCACCCCGCAGGAGGCTGGGCTGCAGGACCCCCGCCCCTGCCGGCCCTCAGCAGGTGGACAGACCCCTCCCCGACCCCAGGAACTGCACAGGGTGAGCAGACCATGTAGCGTCAGTGCCTGGAGCTCGGTATCCCCTCACACCAGCTGCACCACAGCCCTTTAACACTCAAATGTGCAGGGCCCAACCGCTGCTCCTTTCCAAGGGGCCCACGTTCCTCCTGTGCAGGGGCCCTTTCGGCACGTGTGGGTGTGGCAGGCCCTCCTCAGCTATTGCCATCTTATAGGCATGTACCCGCCGGTCTTTGTGGTTGGGGCTCTTTCGACGTGACTAGGAAGGGCTTCCCATTCCAGCAAGAAGGTGGAATCCACACCTGGTCTTCTCTGATATGTTGATGGTTTTTCACTTCTATGTTTTCGATCTGTCTGGAATTATTTTCAGATAGGGGGTGAAACAGGAGCTTGCTCTGAAGGACCTACACCACGCCTGGTCCCCACAGCCTGCACCCCACAGCCTGCACCCCAGGCCTGGCCCCCACGCCTGGCCCCCTCAGCCTGCACCCCACGCCTGGCCCCCACAGCCTGCACCCCACAGCCTGGCCCCCACAGCCTGCACCCCACAGCCGGCACCCCACGCCTGGCCCCTACAGCCTGCACCCCACAGTCGGCACCCCATGCCTGGCCCCTACAGCCTGCACCCCACAGCCTGCATCCCACAGCTGGCACCCCACGCCTGGCCCCTACAGCATGCACCCTACTCCTGGCCCCCACAGCCTGCACCCCACAGCCGGCACCCCCCACGCCTGGCCCCTACAGCCTGTACCCCACTCCTGGCCCCCACAGCCTGCACCCCACTCCTGGCCCCCACAGCCTGCACCCCACTCCTGGCCCCCACAGCCTGCACCCCACAGCCGGCACCCCACGCCTGGCCCCTACAGCCTGCACCATGTCTGGGGCTTCTCATTCCGTTCTGTGGATCTCTGTCCATCCTGGCATCCATGGGAACTCTGGGGCTTCTCATTCCGCTCTTGGATCTCCTTCCGTCTGTCCGTCTGTCCCTCTGTCTGTCTGTCCGTCCCAGCATCGTGTCACGTCTTTTTGTTGGTTTCCAGTGCTGTCATTTACTGGCGGTAAAATTCACCTATTTATTTTTGCGGTAAATGCAGCTATTTTAAGTGTGCGGTTTGCTTTTTGACACATACCTACGACTGTACACCCACCACCGTTGCCCCTGAACCCCCGAGCTCCTGTGCACCCCCAGCACCCCTCTGGCTGACACATACCTATGACTGTACACCCACCCCTGTCACCCCTGAACCCCCGAGCTCCTGTGCACCCCCAGCACCCCTCCGGCTGACACATACCTACGACTGTACACACCCCCGTCGCCCCTGAACCCCCGAGTTCCTGTGCACCCCCTGCACCCCTCCGGCTGACACCTACGACTGTACACTCACCCCTGTCGCCCCTGAACCCCCGAGTTCCTGTGCACCCCCTGCACCCCTCGGCTGCTGTGGCTGGGGCCGCTCTCACAGTCACACGGCTGCGTGCTCTTTGTGGTCTGGCTTTGGCTCCTGTGATGTTTCTGAGGCTCACGGAGCGCATGCCAACAGCTCCTCCATGTGTGGCTGAGGCAGACACGCTCACCATTGATCCATCTGCCAGTTGCTGGACACGGGTGTCCCTCTGGGCAGCTGGGCCTGGCTTCACCCCAGCCCCACACCAGGCCCCGGTGGACCCTGAGCCGCCTCCCCTCTGCCCTGAACAGCAGCACAGCTCCCTTGGCTGGGCTGTGTGGGATTCAGGGGAAGCAGCTCCCACAGTAAGGACTTAGTAATGCATGTGTTCCAGATACCTGCTTGGGATTTTGATTGGGGTGATAGGAAACGTGCGCTGTGGCATGGGGACAGCAGGCCTCTTCCCAGCACCCAGTGCCCCTCTGGGCTGGCTTACTCGCTGGTGAGCTTCCTGGCTCTGGGAGAGCCCCTGCCCTCACCCTCCAAGGTTTTTTTTTTTTTGAGACGGAGTCTCTCTCTGTCGCCCAGGCTGGAGTGCAGTGGCGCGATCTCGGCTCACTGCAAGCTCTGCCTCCTGGGTTCACGCCATTCTGCTGCCTCGGCCTCCTGAGTAGCTGGGACTACAGGCGCCCACCACCACGCCCGGCTAATTTTTTGTATTTTTAGTAGAGACGGGGTTTCACCGTGTTAGCCAGGATGGTTTCAATCTCCTGACCTCGTAATCCGCCTGCCTCAGCCTCCCAAAGTGCTGGGATTACAGGCACAAGCCACCGCGCCCAGCTGCCCTCCCAGGTTTTAGCAGGTTAGAGAGCTGTGGGTCTCGCACGCTTTTCACCAGCCAACTTCCTAAATCCCTTTTTATTGTTTTAACCCTAAGAGTCACAGATGATGTTACAGATCAGGGGGACCGACAAGCACAGAACCCCCATCTCCCAGCACCCAGCCTCCGAGTCGGATGCTCCCCACGCCATGGTCTCTCACAGCCGTGCTCACTAGGCAAGCCTGGCCGGCCCCTCCCTGGTAGCAGTGAAGCTCTTAATTACCTTTGTCATTGTTACATTTCAGTTACACGAGTATTACCAGAATGCAGTCTCCTTTGTAAAAACTTAAAATATGTGTTTAAGCCGAGTCTCTTGTGCCCTCCACCCCCGCCATTCCCAGAGGGGACTGCTCTCTCCTGGTGGACACATGAGCTCGAGACCCATTCTACAATTTCACCAACATAGACGCCAACACGCGGGCACCTACGTAAACATACACATGATGCTCATGTACGCAAACATCCATGCACACACTGCCACCCAGGTACACACACCCGAGAATGTGTGTGCCCCTGTACATGAACCTGAGTGTGCTCACATACACGTACCCGAGAGTGCCCATGTACACGTACCCGAGAGTGCCCACGTACACATACCCGAGAGTGTGCCCACATACACGTACCTGAGTGTGCCCACGTACACGTACCCGACTGTCTTCACGTACACGTACCCGAGAGTGTGCCCACGTACACGTATCCGAGTGCCCACGTACACGTACCCGAGTGCCCACGTACACGTACCCGAGTGTGCCCACGTACACGTACCTGACTGTCCTCACGTACATGTACCCGAGAGTGTGCCCGCGTACACATACCCGACTGTCCTCACGTACACGTACCCGACTGTCCACGTACACGTACCCGACTGTCATGTACACGTACCCGTGTGCCCATGTACACGTACCTGAGAGTGTGCACACGTACACGTACCCGAGTGTGCCCACGTACACGTACCCGACTGTCCTCACATACACATACCCGACTGTCCTCACGTACACGTACCCGAGTGTGTGCCCACGTACACGTACCCCAGTGTGCTCACGTACACGTACCCGAGAGTGTGCCCATGTACACGTACCCGACTGTCCTCATGTACACGTACGCGAGTGTGTGCCCACGTACACGTACACGAGTGTGCCCACGTACACGTACACGAGTGTGTGCCCACGTATGCATACCCCAGTGTGCTCACGTGCACGTACCCGAGCGTGTGCCCACGTACACGTACCCAAGAGTGTGCCCACGTACACATACCCGAGTGTGTGCCCATGTACACGTACCCGACTGTCCTCATGTACACGTACCCGAGAGTGTGCCCACATACACGTACCCGAGTGTGTGTACGTGCCCAAGCACAGGCACATTGTCCAGATCGACATAACACTTCTTCTTTGCAATTGCTTCCTCCACACACAGAGTGTCCCCGATCTCTCCAGGGTACACACTGCAGTGTGGGTGAATGCCAAAAGCCCTGCAGTGAGAGAAGCCAATCACAGCAGGTCCGTGCCGCCTGACCCACGTGGAAGTTCAGAAAGGACAGCTCTGTAGAGACAGAAAGATTTGTGGTTTCCCAGGGTTGGGGGTGACGGTTAGGAGTCAGGGTTTCTTTTTGGGGTGATGACAATGTTCTGTAATTGATCGTGGTGACAGATGCATCACTGTGAACATACTAAACGCCAGTGAATTGTAAGCGTTAGACGGTGAGTTGGATGGTATGTGAATTACATCTCAAGTCTTAGTCTGTGCAGGCTGCTCTGGCCCAATACCCCAGCGGGTGCCTTGTCCACAGCAGACATTCACAGCTCACAGTGCTGGAGGCCGCAAGTAGGTCAAGGCATGGCAGAGTCCCTGTGAGGGCTTCCTGGTTCATGAAGGGTGCCTCTCCGCTGCGTCCTCACTTGGTGGAAGGGGCTAGGTGGCTCTGGGGCCCTTTATAAGGCACTGATGCCGCTCGTGAGGCTCCACACTCAAGACCTCATGACCTCATCACCCTCCACCTCCTGATCCCATCACCTGGGGAGTGAGGATTTAAACGTGTGAATTCTAGGTAGACAGAAACGTTCAATCCACAACTCAATGAAGCTGTTTAATCAAAACAAAAAAAAAGAAGAAGAAACTAGGAGGGAAATATCTATTTAAGGTCATTCTTACGAAGCTCATTCCTGGAAACTGCCGTGAAGTCCCCCAGAGCATGGGGCCCTCCGTCCACTCCTCCCCATCGGTGGCCACAGGCCCACGCTCTCACCCTGACAGGCCCACATTCTCGCCGCCTGCTTGTGGCGGGTGGTTGAGCGAGTTTCTCTGGAAGAGATGGAGGAGTGGGGCTGCGCAATTTCTGCGATTGACCCTCTGAGAGCTCCCCCACATGGTCCGGGACACTCAGCTGCCTCTCAGCAACACTGGGCACCAGGCCTGGAGCTCAGCCGGCCCGGGAGCATAGCGAGGTGTCCTGCAGCCTTGTGGACCCGCATGTCCAGCCTGGTCGGTATCCTGGTTCTCTCACTTTTGCCAGGGCACCTGTGCTGGGCAGTGGTTGGGAGCAGGAGGTGTGTCCTAGGGCTCTCCATCATCTGCCTCTGGCCTGATGGGTGGGGGCCCAGCAGGGCCCACAGCTACTGGTGCTGGTTCTCCTGGGAGGGGTGCAGATTTGCCAAATGCCAGCGCTCCCCCAGTCCACGCCAGCAGCAGCCTTGGTTCCTGATTCCCCCACAAACCCCGTCTTCACTCAGACCCCCTCTAGGAAGCCTGCTGCTCTGAGCAGAGAGGGGCCCGTGTGCCCCCAGCGTGAGCACATGTACACACATGCATGGAGCTCAGGACTAAGCGTGTTCGCCTCGTACACGGGGGCATCCACGAGGGCACATCCCGCCTGGCCCTGCTGGAAAATCACCCAGACTTGTGTGTGGGCAGTGGGCGCAGGGTCCACGAGGATGAGGACCACCCTGACTGCCCCTGACCCACTTCTCTCTCTCTCCAGGCATCCGTGGGCTCCGAGAAGCTCTTTGCCCCGGGAACCGATAAAGGTAAGTGGGTCCCCTCGGCTCAGCTCCTGGGCCTCTGAAGGGACACAATGTGCCCTGCGTCTTGCCAGCAGGACATCCCCTTGAAGTCAGGGAGAGATGGTCTTGGCACCTGGGGTGCAGAGCTGGGTGGGACCAGGGTGCTGGGATTGCTGGGAAGCCCCCAGGAGCAGGGGAGAGTAGATGAAGCCACTGAGCCGTAGGCAGGCCTGGGCTCCGCTCGTAGCAGTGGCTCCCAGAGTGGAACCGTTAGGAATGCGTGCTCTCAGGCCCTCCCTAGGCTTGTGGGGTCAGACACTTGGGACTGAAGGGCCACCTGCCACGAGCACCACAAGCACCTGTGGCTGCTGAGTTAAAGAGAAACGGGACTCAGACTCACTTCCCTGGCTCTGCTGCCTGTGAGCCTCTGTGGTGCAGTAGAGGGGCCTGGACGGCCATTCCAGGCCAGGCCCTCGAAACCTGTGGCTGTGAGCTGTGGGACGGTGTCTACGGGCCAGCAACCCTCTCCAGAGGGGGTAGCCCCGGCGTCTTAGGGCCTCCCTGGCGCTGGGATCCTGGGATTCCCACACCAGGGCCTAGGCGGGCAGCATCTCCGGCAGGGCCACGGGGTCTCGGCTCCTGCCTCCCTGGGTTTCCAGCTGGAACCACCCTTTTGCTGGGACGGCTTCACCCGGATGTGACTGGACAGGACAGGCCCTGCCAGCGCCGGCAAGGATGGGCCCTACTGCCCTGTAGTAGGCATGGCCTTCACCTGCCTTCAAGTTGGAAGCCTGTTCACATCAGAGCATCACAGCAAAGCAGGTGCAGATGGGGTGGTGTCGGAAGGGGCGTGCATGGGACGGGCCCCAGTAGGAGAGGCAGCTGGCTTCGCAGACAGAGTGTCAACGCAGGGCTGTTGAATACTCAGCTCACTGCCGCGGCTGCTGCTGCTGCATCTGGACGGACAATGTCCCAGTGAGGGCTGGAGGTGCTAGAAGGGCACAGGAGGCCCCGCATGTGGAGTCTAGTCCAGGTCTGTGCGGCCCAAGCCTCTTTCCATCCTGATGATCACAGCTCTTAATGTACGCAAGTCTGGCTTGGAGATGTGGGAGAGAGGAGGAGAGGTCCTGTGGGGCTGACCCGGGGAGCTGGGAAAGCCGGTGGAGAGAGTGCCCGTGGGCTCCCTCTCTCCTGTATCCTCCGCGCAGCCTCTCTGCGGTCGCTGGGTGGTGGCTGCTGTGGAAGGCCTGGCCCCAGGTGAAGAGTGAAGATGGGGCTGCTTCCTGCTGCCTGTTTTCACCTGGGAGGAGCTCCTTGAGGCCCCAGCAGACCAGGCCCCGTGGTCACATGGGGAAGGGACGGCCGCAGCTGTCCCCGTGGGCCATGGCTCCACCGTCCCAAGGCCTCAGGAAGGAAGCAGGGTCTGCCGGGGACGTGAACAGGAGGCATGTGGCACGTGGAACCTGATTTTGTTTCTCCTGCGAAACTGGCCCCCTGGCCATGGCAGCTCCTGACCCCGGGCAACAGGAGCTCCGCCGCATGGACACTGCTCTCTCCTGACTCCCGGGGACTTGATCTGAGACCTGCCTGAAGGGGCCTGAAAAGGAGGGTTTGGGGTGTGCGGGGGTGGGGGGGCAGGCCCCAGGGGCTCAGAGGGGCCCACAGGACCTGCGGGGGGACGTGCCTAGGTGAGCAGAAGGGTGGCCAGGGAGCAGGGGTGAGGGTGGTGGGTGACGGGCAGTCACAGTGGGAGGCAGCCTCTTACCCAGTCCCTGCCCAAGTTTCCAGGAAGTGGTCAAGCCTTCCACCAGGGGGTTCCAGAGAGAAAAGGTGGGCACCAGCTGTGGGCGCTGCTGCTGGGGTGGGGTGGACCCATGCACTGGGCTGAGGGCACATCCAGGGGCCGTGAACATGAGGCATAGGCACACAGGCCCTAGCTCCTGTGTTCAAATCCAGCTCCCCTCTTGGGCCAAGTCCTTGATGTATCTTGGTCTTGTCTGTTAAATGAGGTCATAGCAGCCCCTGTCCAGGGACTGACTCCTGCAGGTCCTGTCCTGTCCCTGCCAGTGATGCGTCTTCGGGCAGGTGGGCTACCCACCCCCACCCCCGGCCACGCCCCAGGCTCCCAAGCCAGCTCCCTCCGACAGGCGGGGCCTGGAGCCTCGGGTGAGGTCCAGCTGGCTGTGTGGCCTCCGTGCCTGCCTCCTCATCTGAAATGGGGGCATAGCCAGAGCCCAGACGTAGCCTGGGCACCGGGCACCTACCAGGGCTCCCTGGGCCAGAGGAGGAGCAGGGACGAGGCCCTGCTGGTCTGAGCGCAGCCACTCTCTCTCTGCAGGCCCAGCACTTGAGAAGTCGGAGGCCAAGGCCGGGCCGGTGCCCAAGGTGTCAGGGCTGGAGCGCAGCCGTGAGCTCAGCGCCGAGAGCTTCCTGCCCACGGCCAGCCCCGCACCCCATGCCGCGCCCTGCCCGGGGCCCCCGCCCGGCTCCCGCGCCAATCCCCTGGTGAAGAAGGAGCCCCCCGCCCCGCACCACCACACCCCACAGCCGCCACCCCCGCAGCCCCGCGGCCTGCTCCCGACACACGTGCCTGCATCCCTGGGCGCCTTTGCGGGCCACGGCCAGGCGGCAGCCAACGGCCTGCACGGCCTCAGGTGGGGTCCCCGCGGGGGACGGGGCCTGTGTGGTCTCAGGTTGGGGGCTCTGCAGGGGTCGGGCTGGCAGGCACTGAGCCCCGTGTCCCGCAGCAGGAGCAGCAGCGCCCCCCTGGGCCTGGGGAAGCACGTGTCGCTGTCGCCACACGGGCCGGGCCCCCACCTGTCTACCTCACACCTGGCGCTCCGGTCCCAGGCGCAGCACCAGCTCCACGCGGCCATGTTTGCCGCACCCCCGACACTGCCCCCGCCCCCGGCGCTGCCGGCCAGCAGCCTGGTCCTCCCAGGACACCCGGCCGGTAGGTGTCTCGGCCGCAGTCTCGCCCAGGGCAGGGGTGGGGGGTGCGGGGACACGGCCACCGGGGAGGGGCGCACAGCCTGGCCCTCCACCTGCCGTGGTCTCTGCAGACCCTGCGCGCCTCTCTGAGTGGCTCCCCGAGGTGTGCCTTTCCCCAGGAGTCCCTGCGGGGCCACGGGCCACGTGTGTGTGGGGACAGGCAGGACACGTGCACATGCACGTACAGACACGTGTTCACATTGAGACAGGTGCACGGGCCTCCCCTCCTGGGGCCAGGCCTCCTCCGCAACCTGCTGGGTCCTGAGCCCTGGGAGGAGGGGGCCTCACATCAAGCGGGTGCCATCCCAGTGGAACCCCAACCGCGAAGGCTTCCTCCCTCGGCCCCCAGGCGCTTCCTGAGGCTCCGAGTCAGCCCGGCCCACGCTGGGGACAGCCCCATGTCCCGGGATGGGACCAGGACGCTGGCCTGGGGGTGGCTGGACCCTGGCTCCCGGGGAGGGGCTCACCGTGTTCTCTCTTGCCTCTAGATGCCAGCCTGTCGGTCTCATTCAGCCAGCCAATCATGTATTGCCAGCCTCATTCGGGGATTCTGATTGGTACTTGGTCACAGGCTCCTCTCTTACCTGCACCCCTGGGCCCGCACGTGGCGAGCGGCCACCCCGGCTTGGCCTGCCGACCCCGGGAGTGCCAGGTGACTATCCGCCTCGCCCCACCGGGAGCCCGCGGCCAACGTGCCTCTCTGTCTCTCTCTCTTTTTCTCTTGTAGATCACGAGCTGCTCAGGCAAGAGCTGAACACGCGGTTTCTGGTGCAGAGCGCCGAGCGGCCTGGCGCCTCCCTGGGCCCGGGGGCTCTGCTGCGGGCGGAGTTCCATCAGCACCAGCACACACACCAGCACACGCACCAACACACACACCAGCACCAACACACATTCGCCCCCTTCCCCGCAGGGCTGCCCCCGACGCCGCCCGCCGCACCCCCGCCGGTGCGTAGGCCCGCGTGCTGGCAGGGGGCGGGGGCGGGCGTGGGGCGGGGACACGCAGCAGGCACACGCAGACACACGCTTGCACACACACCAGCCCAGAAGGAGGTGGGGGGCTGGCGGCACCTCTCTGTCGTCTGTCTGGTCCCCAGCGTGCCCTGTGGTGTCCCCATCCCAAGCTGTGCCATGAGGCCCCCACCCTGGGCCGTGGTCCTGGACTCAGGCAGGCACCCCGTGCCCACGTGCGTGGGACACCCTCACACCTGCACTAGATCCCCAGTGCCAGGGCTGGAGGCCCAGACAGGCCTGAGGGGCACAGGGACCATGACTCAGGATGCCTCCCGTGTTCCTGGCCCCGGAGGCCCGGTTTGAGGAGGGAGTTGCTGGGGGCTCCAGTCCCCTCCACTCTCTCGAGTTTTATTCGGAAACTGGCCAGTTTGTCAGTAACCCAGTGTGTCCCCAGCGCGACCCAGCAGCCAGGGCTTCATGCCCCAGGCCTCAGCCGGGCACACAGACTGCCCGGGTGGGCCGAGTTCCCACCCCATGCAAGGGGACCCTTAGAATGGCAGGGCCGCCCTGGTCTGAGACTGAGTTCAGAGCTGTGGGGCTGGCGCTCTAGAGGAGCCTGGGACGGCTGGCCACAGCCGCCAGCCTCAGGAAGCACAACGCCGTCCTGTCACTGCCCAGCCCGGCCAGGTGGGCGGGGGCTGGGGCCCAGCAAGGATGTCGTGTGTGCGGGGCCTCACCCTCCCCTCCTTCCCTTCCAGTTTGACAAGTATGCGCCCAAGCTGGACAGCCCCTACTTCCGACATTCCAGCGTGAGTGTGAGTGTCCCCGAGGGGCCCGGCGCGTGTCACTGTGCACGCAGGTCCTGGCCACAGGGTGGGCGGGTGGGGCTGCGACTCGGCTGGCCTTGCCCCTGCTGCGTTGGTGCCTTCTGGTTACAGGCAGAGGGTGAGGTGAGGACTTGGGCCCCCCACTCCATCCGCTGTCCTTCTCTTACAGTTCTTCCCGTCCTTCCCTCCTGCCATCCCGGGACTGCCCACCCTGCTCCCACACCCCGGCCCCTTCGGGTCCCTGCAGGGCGCTTTTCAGCCCAAGGTACTGCTGCCCCTGGCAGGTGGGGCGGGCACAGCGGGTGGGTGGATTTTGGGGGGAGTGCGTGACAACCTTGCCAAACTCTCTGCCCACAACTACCCCCCCTTCCCTCTCTTGTACCTGTCGTCATCTGGGCGCTGGCGTGAGCAGCCTCTGCCAGGATGGGGGGCCCTGCGGTCTGTGTGTGGCCACCGTGGGATGGGCAGGGGGTCCGGCCTGGGAGCAGCCCTGGGAGGTGGTGGGACCGTATGGAGAGCACACTGTGGAAGCCTCGATGGAGAACATTCCAGTCCTTGGCAGGAGGCCCTGGTGTGGACAGCAGCCAAACAGGCCGTCCACACCACAAGGAGGTTCTTAAGGGGCCGCCCACACCGCAGGGGACCCGGGCCTTACGGGGCCGGCCACGCTGCAGGGGACCTGGGCAGCAGGAGTTTGTGTGCCACCTCAGCCAGGGGAGAGGGAACCCTGTGACCCTCCTCACTGTCCCCAGCCTTGTGCTGTACCCCCACCCTCCACGGAGGGGCACGCAGCTCTCAGTCCTGAAGCCTCCTCACCTGTGGGCCTTGGGTTCTGAAGACGGGGCCTGGACCATCCCTGGTAGCTGCCAAGCCCTTGACCTCCCAGAATCCTGCAGCCCCCACTCATTGCCCACAGCTGCCCTGAAGGGCCCAGCACGCACCCCTGGGCTCCCCTGGGGCACCGCCCACGTCGTGGACAGGCAGATAGCGCTTCCGAGGACCAGGCACCCCTGGGCACTAGAGGGTCTTGGGCCCCCAGACCCCGTGGTTGAGGAATTCAGAGGAATGGAGAAGGGAGGCATGTGGCCCACCTGCAGGTGTCGACCAGGGACCCCCAGACTGGGACTCGGGGGCACTGCCCTGAGCCCAGACAGCCAGGACGCTGAGGCCCTGAGTCTGGGAGCGAAGGAATCTGTCCCAGCTGCACCCCGAGCACAGCTGCTTCTGGGCAGGGCGGTAGCCCAGAGAGAAGGGGCGGCTGAGCCAGTCCGGGCAGGAGGGGGCTGTGGTGTGACGGCTGGTCTTTGCTGTGGGACCCCCCCTTCCCCTGGCGCCCCTGGTGGGAAACGACTGTCTCCCCTTGGCCCATCCAGGCTCACAGCAGCTCCTCCTGGGCTGGAGACTAGGTTTGCACCACTCCCCCTCCGGGTGGGGCTGTCTCGGCCCTGGCAGCAAGTGGCTCCCCGGGGAAGGTCGCCCACCTTCTCCGGCAAGAGCACCTGCTTCCCACCTTTGCAGAAACTGGCGGGCTGAAGGTGTGGTGGTCCTGCGAGGGAGGGCAGACTGCCCCTAGGAGACAGCGTGCGGGGCCCCACGGCAAGGCAAAGCAGGGCACGGGCCCACGCCAGAACCAGGAAGCCCAAGGCGTCCTCCTGCCTGGGCGGCCCCACGCGCACACAAGCTGTCTCTTTCTCCCCTCAGACTTCAAGCCCCATTGAGGTGGCCCGCCGGGCTGGTGCGGTTCACTCACTCCTGCAGAAAGCACCTGGGGTAGGTGTCAGTGGGCACCCGTCCCCACCCCGGGTGATGGCCTGCCCTGGCCCGGCCCTGCGTGGGCTGGTGGCCACAGCACACGGGCTGTGTCCCCTGCACTCCCAGGACTCAGCCTCCTGTGGGGCCCGGACCTAACACTCCTTTCCTGTCTCCATAGGTGTCTGACCCGTACCGGGCAGTGGTCAAGGTGAGCGCACGTTGGGAAGGCCTGTGGCAGGGGAGGACTCTGGTGGCCTCGGGGGACCCATGACAGCAGGAGTCTGCAGAAGACACGGGTGGGGGTGGCACCGGCCCCACTGAGTGCTTCCGTCCTGTGGCAGAAGCCGGGGAGGTGCTGGGGATGGCACCGGCCCCATTGAGTGCTTCCGTCCTGTGGCAGAAGCCGGGGAGGTGCTGGGGGTGGCACCGGCCCCACTGAGTGCTTCCGTCCTGTGGCAGAAGCCGGGGAGGTGCTGGGGGTGGCACCGGCCCCACTGAGTGCTTCCGTCCTGTCGCAGAAGCCAGGGAGGTGGTGTGCCGTGCACGTGCAGATCGCCTGGCAGATCTACCGCCACCAGCAGAAGATAAAGGTGAGACCACTTGGGCTGGTGCAGGGCGCTTGTGAACCCCTGTCTCCAGCCTGTCTCCAGCCTGGTTGGGGGCTCACAGACCCGTTTCCAGCCTGGTTGGGCCCTGGAAGGCCAGGCATGAGGCCGTGTGTGTTCACACGTGTGTGCACGGGTGTGATCCCCATGCATGAGCCGCCTGCCCCTTCCTCTGGGTACTGGGCTCTTACTCTAAGCAGGTCAGCGAGGCCACAGGGCACTGCTGGGTGCCCGGGTGCCGCAAGGCCCTCCCCTCGGCGAGGTGTGCCGGCTGGGCCCTGGGGAGCAGAGCACGTCACTGGGGTGCCTCTGGGGTCCTCTGCCGTCCCTACTCCCCGCAGTGATTGAGTGTCTGCTGTGTTCTTCGGTCTTCAGCAGTGACCCAGGTGGACCCTGAGCGCTCACAACTGATGTGCACCTGGGAAGGCTGAGGCAGGCGGGAGCCCGCGGGCAGCTCGGTGCAGGTCCCACCAGGCTAGGAGCCGCGGGGACGGGAGAGGGTTCTGGGAGGCCAGGACAGCGGGACTGTGGCCTCAGTGCCATGGGACCCTGCACCTCTGCTGTCCCTGTGCTGTCCTGATGACGCATGTCACCTCCGCACACAACTCTGAAAAATCATTGTCCTCAGTGCCCTTTGGGAGAGGCATCAGCAGGACGGGACTCAGAGCAGAACACTGTATGTCTTTTTTTTTTTTTTTTTTTTTTGAGACAGAGTCTCGCTCTGTCGCCCAGGCTGGAGTGCAGTGGCACGATCTCGGCTCACTGCAACCTCCACCTTCCAGGTTCACGCCATTCTCCTGCCTCAGCCTCCCGAGTAGCTGGGACCACAGGCGCCCGCCACCACTCCTGGCTAAATTTTTTTTGTATTTTTAGTAGAGACGGGGTTTCACCGTGTTAGCCAGGATGGTCTTGATCTCTTGGCCTCATGATCCACCCACCTCGGCCTCCCAAAGTGCTGGGATTACAGGCGTGAGCCACCGTGCCCGGCCAGAATGCTGTATGTCTTTATACGTGCGTGTCTGGGTGGAATTTCTGGACACACAGCAGAGGAATCAGGTGCTCCCGTGGGGGGCTGCCCACGGCAGAGTCGGGAGGCCTCATCACTCCTGGTTTTGTCCTTGGAACTCGGGGCGCAGTTGCTCCTCAGAGGAGGGCAGATCCTGCAAGAGGCTGGCGGTCCAGGGAGAGGGCGCACACAGGGTCTGCCCAGCCCTCACTCCTGCCCCCACGTAGTGCCAGAGTACCCCAGCATCATCATGGCCAGTGAAACCACCCCAGTGCCAGAGCACACTGCAGGGACCAGGAGGGGCCGGGCCAGGCCAGCCTGAGTGCCAGTCAGAGGCAGGACAGGCGGAGGCAGCGCAGTCACCAGGACATGGTGGGGTCTTGCTTGGCCACACCCCTCCTGGCTCTGGGCCCCTCTGCTCCCATGGGAGGGCACAGGCATCCCCAGTCTCCACCCAAGCCTGGCCCTGCCTCCTATAGCCGTCTGGCAGCGTGGGCACCTGAAGTGTGGCCAATGCAAGTGAGGGGCACATGTTGTAGTTTCATATAATTTGCACACATTTAACTTTGAAAACTGATACCAAATTCAGTCACTGAGAAACTCTTCAGCATATTTGGAACAACTTGGGCACGTGAGCATGCTTTTTCAGTTTCTTTTTTTTTTTTTCTTGAGATGGAGTCTTGCTCTGTCACCCAGGCTGGAGTGCAGTGGCGCAATCTCGGCTCACTGTAACCTCCACCTCCCGGCTTCAAGTGATTCTCCTGTCTCAGCCTCCTGAGCAGCTGGGATTACAGGCGCCCGCCACTGCGCCCAGCTAATTTTTGTATTTTTAGTAAAGACGGGTTTCACCATGTTGGCCAGGCTGGTCTCGAACTCCTGACCTCAGGTGATCCGCCCGTATCAGCCTCCCAGAGTGCTGAGATTACAGGCGTGAGCCACCGTGCCTGGCCTTAACTTTTAAAAGAATCTAAATACAGAAAAAGTAAGTTATTTTCCATGACAGCGTAGCGTCCCAGCTGAGATGTGCTAAGTACGTACCACAGTTCAGAGGACGTGAGCTCTCCCATTCAACTTTTTTGCTGATCACATGTAACATTTCCTACATCAAGGGTGTAGAGAATACACCCTTGAAATCCATCCCACCTGCTCCCCTTTCTGGACTGGCCCACACCCGGTCCCTGCGGTCCCCCAGGCCTGGGCTCCCTGTGGTCAGGGCCAGTCCCCGGGCAGGCGGCCCTCACCCGCTCTATCTTCCCAGGAGATGCAGCTGGACCCCCACAAGCTGGAGGTGGGTGCGAAGCTGGACCTGTTCGGCAGACCCCCCGCCCCGGGCGTGTTTGCAGGCTTCCACTACCCACAGGACCTGGCCCGGCCCCTCTTCCCCAGCACAGGTGAGACTGGAGTCAGGGGCCAGGTGGGGGGCCCAGAAACCTCCTACTTGTGCCCAGCCGAGCCTGCCTTCCTGTGCCAGGAGTGAGAGCGCTCTCTGGACCTCAGCACCAGCTTTTGCTTTTTGATGCTCACCACTTATTCAGGTCAAAGCCTGGCAACTCCCTCACCTCACCTCACCTCACCCCACCCCTCACCTCTCCTCTCCCCTCCTCTCCTCCCCACCAGCTTCCCCAGGGTGGACCTGGGCCTGGGGCTGCTGCTCCTCCCCACCAAGTCCTGCCCAATGTGTCCTGGGGGGCCTTCAGCCCACGCCACACGGCTCTGAGGCAGCTGGTCCTGGCCACCCCTCCTCCCTGGGGCTCCCTGTTCTGGCCCCACCAGAGGCAAAGGAGTGGCAGGGACCCAGGCCCACGCGAGGCTGCCCCCTTCTGTCTCCCAGCCCCCGCTTTCCCAGGAGGAGTTTGGCCTCTCGCTGAACAGCAGGAAGCTGCTCCTGAGGCCAGGCTGGGCCCACACCCTAGTGCCCCTTCCTCACATGCACGGCTGCTCCCGGGATCCTAGGACCGGCCCAGCTGCGGTGGTTTCCTAGGAAGGGTCCCAGGACCTGGCCTGTACTGCCCTCAGTGGCATGGCCCAGGGTGGGATCTGCTGGGAGCGGCGAGGGCCTCCCTGCCCTTTGGAGTCACACACTCCCCCGGGTCACCCCTCCCCCAGCAACACAACATGAGCACACGCGAGTGTCATCCTCCAGGCATGCAGAGGCACGCAGACTCTGGGGTGCTGATCCGTGGGCACCACTGCTTGGCACAGGCCCCCAGGAGGAAAGTGGGCTCGAAGTTCAACCACAGCGTGGGATAGACACAGTCTGGGTGCCTAGAGGCTGGCTGAGGGCCAGCCGTGTGCACAGACCTTTCCAAAGATGGTGTCTCAGCCTGCACGGTGCATGCCTTTCTACACATACAGAGTTACACATACACACCCATGCGTGTACGCACACGTGAAGCATGAGCATCCACATACAGCTGACCCTTGAACCACACAGAGGCTGGGGCACTCCCTACCACACAGTTGAAAATCCAGGTATAACTTTTGACTCCCCTGAAACTTAGCCTACTGTTGACAGGAATCCTTACGATAGCATAAACAGTTGCTGAACACCTGTTCTGTGTGTTACGTGTATGATGGACTGTATTCTTACAATAAAGTCCACTAGAGAAAAGAAAACCTTATGAGGCAGACCATGACCAGGCGTGGTGGCGCACCCCCGTGGTCCCAGCTCCTCAGGAGGCTGAGGCAGGAGGGTGGCTTGAGCCCAGGAGGTCAAGGTTGCAGTGAGCTGTGATTGCATCACTGCTCTCCAGCCTGGGCAACAGAGCAAGACCCTGTCACACACACACACACACAAAATCATAGGGAAAAGATATTTGCCATTCACTGTGTGGAAGTGGATCATCCTAGAGGTCTTCATCCTCGTCCTCACACTGAGTGGGCTGAGGAGGAGGGGCTGGTCTTGGTGTCTCAGGTGGCAGGGGTGGGAGAAAATCTGTGTCTAAGTGGACGCGCACAGTTCAAACCCATGTTGTTCAAGGGTCAGCTGCATGCACACGTACACACACAGGCACACGTACATGCACAGGCACACATACACACATGGGCACTGCATTGCCCAGTTGTCCTGCTGCTGGAACCTTCCCCAGCCACCAGGTCCTTGAGGCCTGTCCCTTCCTCAGAGCTCCCAACCCCCGCTGCAGCCCCCCTCACTCTCCCCTCACCGTGTTCGGTCTCTTCCGTGTTCATGAGCATTTGATGGCACGTTGCATGTGGACGTGTAAAGGCAGAGCCCTGTCCACATAAGGGTGATGGGCGTGCCCAGCAGCCACCCGAGGCTGGCTTCACAAGCATGGTGGCCTCTGGGCCATGGAGCATCCCAGTAGTCTGGGTGTCTCAGAAAGCAGAAGTCCAGATTGCAGTTTCTGGCTGTCCACAGCCTGGCTCAAGCCCCCGGGACACCTGCTCAGTGTGGCACCCAGTTCTGGGCCCTCCACACTGCCCACCCCACCCACCCTCCCCTTCCCTCCTCTGGATACCCGGTGGCTGTCCCTCAATGGTCTTCCATTTGTCCTTCCAGGCTGGGCCCCCTCAGTCCTTGGGGCCAATGTTGCCTCCTCCTCCATCTCCTTGGCAGGGCTTGATATCTTGCTGGCAGCGGGCAGGATGATTCCTCGTTGCTCTTTTTTCTCTTCCATATAAACTTTCAATCTGCCTGTTAGGTTCCAGCTTTCACTGGAGTTGGGTTAAAGGTGTACATCGACCTAAGAGGAATTCGTACGTCATCTCTGGTATCATTTTCCTATCCCTGATCATGGTGTATCTCATTTATTTAGGTATTAGTAGAATTATTCATAGATGCTTTATATTTTACTAATATTATGATAGGAATTTGTAAGTTACATTCTTAAGCTGTTGCTAGAAAACAGAAGTGCATTATCTGTTTTGAAGATTTGTATGCCATCTCGATGCCGTAACTAGCAATCCCGCTAAATTCTTACGAATGCAAAGACATTTGTCTGTCAATTCCTTTACCTTTTCTGAATAGAAAGTCATATCTACGAGTGGATGGTTTGCCCCCTTGTATAAACTGTTGATACGTTTCTGGAGCCACTTTTCCAGCGCTTTGTTCCAGATGAGTTTCCTGAGTAAGCCTGGCCTTTAGTTTCCTAAAACCTGGCAGGTTTTGTCGTGAGGGCTCTTTGCCGTCTTCAGTGAGTTAAGGCGCTTTCCTTTTTTCTGTTCTCTGGAAGAGCTCTTGTGAGGTCCGATCCTCACTGCCTTCAAGGCTTGGAGGCTCACATTTCAGGTTCCAAGGACTGATTTTTTTTTTCTCCCCTGGGTGTGGTATTCCTCAAGCTGTTTCTTCTGGCATCGGTTTCCGTAATGAGTGTTTCTAGTAAGTTGATTTGGGGCAGGCTCCGTAGCTGTCAGTGTCCGTCCGTCACGCCTGAACTCCGCAGGCCCTGGCAGTTCTTAATGTTGCTTGGCTGTGCCGTCTGTCCTTTTTCCTTCATTAATCTCACCAGAAGTTTGTCCATTTCACCAGTATTTTATTTTAATTTATTTATTTTGAGACGAAGTCTTGCTGTGTCGCCAGGCTGGAGTGCAGTGGTGCGATCTTGGCTTACTGCAACCTCCACCTCCTGGGTTCAAGCAGTTCTCCTGCCTCAGCCTCCCACATAGCTGGGATTACAGGCAGGTGCCACTACACCTGGCTAATTTTTGTATTTTTAGTAGAGACATGGTTTCACCATGTTGGCGAGGCTGGTCTCGAACTCCTGACCTCAGGTGATCCTCCCGCCTCTGCCTCCCAAAGTGCTGGGATTACAGGCGTGAGCCACTGTGCCCAACCAATTTCACCAGTGTTTTTAAAGGAGCAGCTTTGACCTTGCTGCCTTCTCTGTGTTTTTAAAGGACAGCTCTGACCTTGCCGCCTTCTCTGTGTGTGTTTTCCTGTGTGTCACTCACTCTTCTGGCCCTTTCTAGCTTGGTCTGGTAGTTGAGAATATTAATTCCTCAGCGTCTCACAGTGCAGGCATTTGAGGCAGTGTACTCTCCACCTCCTGCTGCACACGCTTTGACAAGCTGTGTTTTCATAGCATCGGGCAGGCTGTCTTCCTCTCTAGTTTAGAAGAGTGGCATCAGCTTTCATGCCAGAGCTCAGTGGAGACCAGAAGCTCTGAATACAACCTGCTGCGTCCTACATGGGAGGCATGAGCACCCCATCTTTGGGGTCCCTAAGATTAGGGCTGGGAGGGAGCCGGAGTAACCTAAAGATGACGCCCTGCTGGTCTTTACCAGAAACCTGCCCTCTGGACCCATGTGCAGGACGGCCCCTGACCCAACAGCACTGAGTCCCCTGCAGCAGCCCTTCCCAGGGCCAGGGCCCCACACGGTTGCTCTCCAAGGGTTGTTGGGGGGCCAGGGCTGATGTTGACATGGTGCTGTGGGCTGGGCCTGTGCCCAGGAATGCCACGAGGGGCTGCCATGTGCAGCCTCCAAGACAGAACCATGTCCATCCGGGCCTGAGGCCCAGCACCTCATTAAGAAGTGAGGACCATCTACCAGCTCCCAGGTGAAAGCTCTGGGATAAGGGCTTCAGGAGTGGTCCGATCAAGGCGCATGTTACTTGGACTTTGTCTCTGCCCCAGTTGCAGCCCCTTTGCTCCGAGGGCTGCACCGCACTCAGCACCTCCTTCCCTGCCCCCCTTGGGGTCCCAGGATGGCTGCCACTGCAGCTCCAAGTCAAACCTCCGAACTGTGGGGCAGACTCCATCTCCTACTCTGACTGGACACACTTCACCCCTCAGGGCATGCAAGAGAATGGGAGGTGAAGGTTCACAGAGGAAATTGGGGTGCTCCCTGTGAACAGAGCTGCAGATGGGAGGCCCTGGTGCTCTCTCCTGGCTTCTGTCAAACCTGGCTGCCTCCCCCAGGTGCCGCCCATCCTGCCTCCAACCCATTTGGACCCTCAGCCCATCCTGGCAGCTTCCTCCCCGCTGGCCCCCTGACAGGTGGGTGTCTCTGAATTCAGCCCACGCAGCCTGGCTGGTTCCTCAGCAGCCTTGTGGCGGGGGAACTAGGTGGGCGGGAAGGTGGCCCCAAGCCCCAGGGAGCTCCTTGGGTCATGCAGGCAGTACCCACCAGGCCCAAAGCCTCTACAGCAGCCCCCAGTGGGCCAGGTGGGAGCTGCAGCCCATGCCTCACAGACCTCTGGGTCCCGCGGTTGCCCCCACAGACCCTTTCAGCAGACCGAGCACCTTTGGGGGCCTGGGGAGCCTGAGCAGCCACGCCTTTGGGGGCCTGGGCAGCCATGCACTGGGTGAGTGACCCAGCCTGTGCCCCCCTCCCCCATGCCCGCGCCCCTCCCCCATGCCTGTGTCCTCTGCGGGAACCCTGATGCCTGGCTGACTTTCCTCCTCTCTGGGCTGGGCCTCCTTGGGGCACCCCTTCTCAGTGTCAGCCTGGGACCCTCCTAAAACTCCTACTGGGTTCTCCTGGGGAGTGGGTGGGGAGGGACAGACCCAACCTCATGCTCCCTGGCCTCTGCCCCCAGCTCCCGCTGGCAGCATCTTTGCTCCCAAGGAGGGCTCCTCCGTGCACGGCCTGCCCAGCCCCCACGAGGCCTGGAACCGACTGCACCGGGCACCGCCCTCCTTCCCGGCTCCGCCCCCGTGGCCCAAGTCCGTGGACGCGGAGCGGGTGTCAGCCCTGACCAACCATGACCGAGAGCCGGACAATGGCAAGGAGGAGCAGGAACGGTGAGTGGCCCTCTTGTACCCCATCCCTACCACACACCCCTACCCCGTTTTCTCTCCCCCCTCCCCTCATCCCCGGTTCCCCCTCCCCCTATTCCCTCTCCTCCTCTCCGTTTCCTCTCCCTCACCGTTCCCCCTTCCCCGTTCCTCCTCCCCTATTCCCTCTCACCCTCCTCGCCCCACTGCTGCCCACTCACACTCTGTCCAGCTCTGTGCTGAGCCCCGGGGTACAGGGGCCAAAGCTCTGCTCCCCGGCGACTCCTCCCTGCGGTGGGGAGTGAAGGCTGGGCCCTGGGGCTGGGAGGGATGAGGAGGGTGAAGACCCCACCACAGGCACCCACACCTGCCATCCGGGAGACCTCCAGGTGGCCGCGCCCTGACCCACGGAGTTTGAGGCAGGAGTTCGGGGGTGCGGCTGCCGGGAGGTCCCCCCCACCGTCCTAACAGGGAGGGCCCGTGGGGAGCTGAAGTCGCTGCTGGCAGCTCCTCCCGCTTCCGTCTCCCGGCCGAGGTTTCCAGGCCGCCCAGCGGGGAGAGGACGCGTAGGTTTTGGGAGCCTGTGGGGGTGCAAGAGCTGTGGGTGCTGAGGGGTCACCGGCCACCCAGGAGCTGGAGGCCCCGCCCGGCAATGGGAACATCCCGGGGCTGCGCTGCGCGGCAGGACGGAGGTCTCGGGAGTGACGGGTCCGCCCTGCCGCCCCCAGGGACCTCCTGGAGAAGACGCGCCTGCTGAGCCGGGCCTCGCCCGCCACCCCCACCGGCCACCCCGTCAGCGGCCTCCTGCTCCGGGCCCAGAGCGAGCTGGGCCGGCCCGGGGTCCCCGCGGAGCGCGAGGCCGAACCTCGGGTCAAGGAGAGCCGCTCCCCGGCCAAGGAGGAGGCC
This sequence comes from Pongo abelii, assembly GCF_028885655.2. Lineage (NCBI taxonomy): Eukaryota > Metazoa > Chordata > Mammalia > Primates > Hominidae > Pongo > Pongo abelii. The sequence continues at coordinate 131,567,674 of NC_071995.2, forward strand.
GCTAAGATGCCCGCGCGCGCGTCCCCGCCCCACAGCAAAGCGGTCCCTGGAGACGTGAAGGTCAAGGAGGAGCGCGGGGAGGACGAGGCCTCCGAGCCCCCGGGGGGCGGCCTGCACCCCGCGCCCCTGCAGCTCGGCCTGGGCCGCGAGCGCCTGGGCGCGCCGGGCTTCGCGTGGGAGCCTTTCCGCGGCCTGGAGCTGCCGCGTCGCGCTTTCCCCGCCGCCGCCCCTGCCCCCGCGCCGGGCTCCGCCGCCCTCTTGGAGCCCCCGGAGCGCCCCTACCGCGACCGCGAGCCCCACGGCTACAGCCCCGATCGCCTGCGGGGGGAGCTGGAGCGCGCGCGGGCCCCGCACCTGCAGCCCGCCGCCCCCGCCCTGGATGGCGCGCTGCTGCCCTCGCTGGGAGCCCTGCACTTCCCGCGCCTCGCGCCCGCCGCGCTGCACAATGGGCTCCTGGCGCGGACCCCGCCCGCCGCCGCCGCCCTCGGCGCACCGCCCCCCCTGGTGACCGCGGCCGGGCCCCCCACGCCCCCCGGGCCGCCGCGGAGCCGGACTACGCCGTTGGGGGGCCTCGGGCCGAGCGAGGCGCGCGACTACTCCCCGTCCCGAAACCCCCCGGAGGTGGAGGCGCGGTAGCCCTGGGGCCGCAGACGCCTCTCCGAGCGCACCGCTGTCCGTTTCTCCATCAGTTCCTAGAACTCAAGCACAGCTCCCGCCGATCCTGGGGCGGCGCCGCCTCTCCACCCGCAGCCTGCGGAGGCGGGGACTTGGGTGTCGGCTTTTCTGAGGGTGATCTTTTGTTTTCCGAGTTTGGGATTCGGCTGTTGGGAAAAAAAAAATCGCGTTTGTACCTTTTCCCCCCACAGATGAGAAGTGTTTGTAATGGATTTGTATTTTTCTTAATTTTATGCTCTTTAGACGTTTAAAAGAACCAAAAAAGAAACTTTTGCTTCTTCGTTTTCGGTTGGGATTTGCAGTTTAATGGCCTCAGATCCTTCTTCAGATCCCCAGGGTTTCTTTGTCTTATTTATGGAGAAAAACCGGTCACTTTGTCCAGCGCACTGTGAGGCCCCCACTCAGGCCAGCCCTGGCCCCCCCTTGGTACTTGGAACCGAAGTTACAGATCTATATTAAAATAATAATAATAATGTACAAACTTTGTTTTTTTGCCTTATTATGCAGAAGTGTAATTTCTTTTTTGGTTTGTTTTTTTAAAAGCAAACGAAACGTGTAAATAGTCTGTTGATATAAATATATGACGTTACTAAATTCTTAATCTAGATAGACTTTATAAAAATGGTTTCCAGAAACCCCTCTGGTTGTTTGTCTAACATGGTCACAAAAACCCAGGCGCGGCCGGCTGTAAACATTATCAGAAGTTTAATGGCAGCAACTTTCCTTCAACTATGCAAGCGCTTCCCGGCGGCTCTGCTGGTTGGGGGAGGAAGGTTCCGCCAGCGACCTCCCAGCCCCTGGGTCCATGGAGGGGTTGGGTCCCTCCAGCAGGGCCCCTGGGCCAGCAGAACAGCACTCCTGGGCGGCTCCTGTGGGCTTCAGGACTGGCCGGCTCCAGCCGCAAGGGCGATTCTGTGGACGTTTGTGTGGATGGTGCAGTGTTCTCGGAATCTGTAGACCAGATCGGTGGAGGTTTAGAAGTGCAAGAGTCTAAAGGCTGATTACACACACACACACACACAAAATCACTGCTGTGTGTTTTCTTCCACCTGAGGCATCAGCATCACCTCGGTGTGGTCGTCGCCTCCCAGGCCCTTGGCCTGGCCTCCTCTTGGTTTGGATTTTGCCCTCACCCACATGAGCCCCCCATGCCCTGCACCCCTTGCAGCCTTTCGTGTTCCCCGACGTCTGGGCTGTGTCCCTGCCGGGCTTCCCAGCCTTCGGGGTCAGCCGTCGAGCCACTTGCTTTGCTCAGTTCTGTGTTTCAGCCACGTTTCCACAGTGGACCCTGTCTGTTTTAAATATTCTGTTCCCATGTCAGTCAGTGACGATAAATACAGCCTTGATTTGGACGAAACTGTGGTCGCGTGTTCTGTGTGGTGTTGGGGGGCCAGGCTCACCCAGGCTGACCCCCTACAGCCGTGCGTCCCTCCTGCAGCACCTTGGGATGCTGGGCGCCTCGGCGGCCCCATGCTGTTGGGTGCCATTGCCCCCCGGAAGTGAAGCACAGCAGGTCCTGGCTTCCTGGCCCTGCTGCCACGCCGGCTCTGCCCAGCCCCCTCCCCCAGCGACACCTCTCCCCATGGAAACCCCAGCTCCTGGCTCTGCCGGATGCCCCATGTGCTCCTTCGTTCTTGGGGGTGTCACGCGGCCCCCCGTCGTCCCACCCCCAGCAACCCCGCGGGCCTCCTTCCCTCACATCCACGGGGTTTTCTGCATAGAAGGTGCTCTTAGTTCCTGCCTTCGTGCCAGAGAGTTCTGGCCCCGCAGGGACTTGTGGGATTGGCCTTGCCCTGGCTGTGCCCGAATGAACAGGAGCTCAGAGAGCAGGAGCCAGGTGCAGAGGTGGCAGCCCCCACCCTCCAGTGCAGTGAGCGCCAGGCCCACCTGCCTTGAGTGATCGTCAGGAAAGCTCCAGGTGCACACCTGGCCTTCACCTGAGCATCACCCCCATCCCTTCCCTGCCAATTCACTCCTCACTAAGGGGCCCCAGGGCTGCAACCTAAGAAGGAGGCCTCGTGGGCCCACTGCACGCCCAGCAAGGAGTCGTGGGCCCACTGAGCACCCAGCAAGGAGTGCCCTGCGTCCCACAAGACCCTTCCAGGCTGGCAGGAGGGACAGGTCCCACTCCACGCCCCACTGGGTCATTGTCCGGGGCCTGGACCATCTGCCATGTGGGGCTTCTATGCAAGAGTTTGCTTCCTGTGGAGTCAGCCCCACCACCCCACAGGCCTCTGTATCCCCGCAGGCCTCTGTGCCCCAACTTGGGCTTCAGCCTTTACAGTGAGCTGCCACTTAGCGATGGGGAGACACTGGGAAATGTGTCGTGCAATTTTGCCACTGTGTGAATATCACAGCGCGTGGCACACGCCTGGATGGGACAGCCTGTTGCTCCTGGGCTGCACCCCATGTGACTCCCGAATCCCATCGGCAGCTGTAACCCGGTGCATGAAAAGGTACAGGAAGAATGCAGCATTCTGGCCAGACGTGGTGGCTAACGCCTATAATCCCAGCACTTTGGGAGGCCGAGGTGGGCGGATCACCTGAGGTCAGGAGTTTTGAGACTAGCCTGACCCACATGATGAAACCCCATCTCTGCTAAAAATACAAAAAATTAGCCGGGCGTGGTGGCGCTCGCCTGTAATCCCAGCTGAGGCAAGAGAATCGCTTTAACCCAGGAGGCAGAGGTTGCGGTGAGCTGAGATCACACCACTGTACTCCAGCCTGGGAGACAGAGCGAGAGGCCATCTCAAAAAAAAGAGAGGAAAAAAAAAATGAATCCAGCATTCTAATCTTCTAGGGCCGCCACTGCCTATGCAGCCTGCCCTTTCCCACGGTGCGGCTGGACGGCACGTGGCTATGCTTCACATCCCCTTGTCTTGGTTATTCCAACCTACACACCCTTTCCCACGGTGCGGCTGGACGGCACGTGGCTATGCTTCACATCCCCTTGTCTTGGTTATTCCGACCTACACACCCTTTCCCACGGTGCGGCTGGACGGCACGTGGCTATGCTTCACATCCCCTTGTCTTGGTTATTCCGACCTACACACCCTTTCCCACGGTGCGGCTGGACGGCACGTGGCTATGCTTCACATCCCCTTGTCTTGGTTATTCCGACCTACACACCCTTTCCCACGGTGCGGCTGGACGGCACGTGGCTATGCTTCACATCCCCTTGTCTTGGTTATTCCGACCTACACACCCTTTCCCACGGTGCGGCTGGACGGCACGTGGCTATGCTTCACATCCCCTTGTCTTGGTTATTCCAACCTACACATCTAATCTTCAGGAAGACTCCAGGAACGCGTATTCTGCCCTGAGTGAGCTGATTGTGTTAGTCACCCACACAGGCCTGCTCTGCCCTGGGGCTGGTCTGACCCAAAGCCCCAAGGCCCCTACAGGGCAGCCCAGCAGCGAGGAGGAGGCAAGGCCAGGGCCCAGCGGCGAGGAGGAGGCAGGGCCAGGGCCCAGCCCTGTGGCCCCAGAGATCTGGGAACGCACCTGTAAAGCGCAGCTGGAGGGTGGTCAGCAGTGCGGCTGGAGGGAGGATGGCAGTGCGGCTGGAGGGAGGACGGCAGCTGGAGGGTGGACAGCAGTGTGGCTGGAGGGAGGACGGCAGCTGGAGGGTGGACAGCAGTGTGGCTGGAGGGAGGACGGCAGCTGGAGGGTGGACAGCAGTGCGGCTGGAGGGAGGACGGCAGTGCGGCTGGAGGGAGGACGGCAGTGCGGCTGGAGGGTGGACGGCAGTGCGGCTGGAGGGAGGACGGCAGTGCGGCTGGAGGGTGGACGGCAGTGCGGCTGGAGGGAGGACGGCAGTGCGGCTGGAGGGTGGACGGCAGTGCGGCTGGAGGGTGGGCGGCAGTGCGGCTGGAGGGAGGGCGGCAGTGCGGCTGGAGGGTAGAGAGCAGTGCGGCTGGAGGGTGGGCAGCTGGAGGGTGGGCAGCACTCCAGGGCCATCCGCTGGCCAGAACTACCTGCAAGCCCAGGGATGCCATGTGAAGGAGTGAAATGGTGAAATGCCCGCCTTTAGGTCAAAGCACACAGCCTGCATTGAGGCACAGAGAAGGGGGGAGGGGGGAGGGGACCCCACCCAGGCAGAGTCCCTCTGGGCTGCCTTCCAATGTGGGGCCAGCCCTGGCACTGAAGCAGCCATCCCTCCCTAGGCATCATCCTTGAGGGGAGTAATCTCTGATGGTGCAGAATCCAAGGTGGACTTCTTCCCAGGAGCACTCTGTGAGGGGGCACGCTCCTGGGAGCACTGTGATGAGAGTACCTTCCTGGGAGCATTCTGTGATGGAGCACCCGCCCGGGAGCACTCTCTTTGAGGGCGCACACTCCTGAGAGCACTCTGTGATGAAAGCACTCTCCTGGGAGCACTCTGTGAGGGAGCACCCTCCTGGGAGCACTCTGTGAGGGAGCACCCTCCTGGGAGCTCTCTGTGAGGGAGCCCCCTCCTGGGAGCACTCTGTGAGGGAGCCCCCTCCTGGGAGCACTCTGTGAGGGAGCCCCCTCCTGGGAGCACTCTGTGAGGAGGGGCACCTTCCTGGGAGCATTCTATGAGGGTACATGCTCCTGGAAACACTGTGAGGGGGCACATCGCTCAGGTCAGCAGTCCAAGCGATCCATCCCCTGGCCCTGGAGGATTTTGGTCAGGCTATTTCCATCTCACCTGGTAACTTAGAACTTGGGCTAAGTTACCCTCCTGTAAAACTTGGAACCTGGGTAACTTAGAACTTGGTAAGACAGACCCTGCTGTAAAAATCAGTAGTTGAAATTCTACTTTATTTCAACAAGACCTGAAAGATGCGGTCAGGCAAATGGAAGTACATCTGATGTTGAAGAAAAATAAAGGTTTTAATATATGTTTTAATATTCTATCCTTCATAGGATACAGAGTTTTAAAAACACTCAACCTGGGTGACATCTGTCAAGCAGCTGCAGTGACTCCTGGCTAGCCCAGGAGAGAGAGGAACAGCATCAAAGTCCATCCTGTTACTACCAGACTCAGGGCCTGGCACGCAGCAAGGGCCAGGTGTGTCCTGGACGGGCAAAGGCACCAAAGGAAGAGGAAGCCTCCCAGACGCCCTGCTGGGCTCCTCCTGGCAATGCCTGGACCCCTCACCAGCAAGGGAGTGGAGTCCCAGAACAGGCATGGACCCTGGAATGCCCTGGGTGTCCAAACTAGCCTGTTCTCTGTGCCTTGTCCTCAGGTGGCCACCTCTGTGTTGGGGCTTCCCCTGCTGTCTCGTGAGGACTAGTCTGCGTTTACACTCTACCTGGGTAATCCAGGAAAGCTGCACCGCCTCCACATCCTTACTTTAATCACATCTGCTCAGACATGGCCTTCTAGGTGAGGTACTCTCAGGTTCCAGAGATCGTGCCATGGAGATCTTCCCACCACTGACAGGAACCTGGAATTCAAGGATCTTGATGCAGGCTGTAAGTATTCACAGCTGACAATGCTGAGTTCTCTGCAGCGTTGGCTGGGGTCCTATCCACAGCCCAAGGGCACGTGGCACTGCTGGGAGAGGCCAGTGGCCAGTGCTCCTGTGTCCAACAGGCTCTACATGCTGGGGAAGGCCCAGAGAGAAAGGAGTGTGCCTGCAAGTACAGGATCTGTGACCACGACGCCGTCAACACACAGGGTTTTCCCATAGGACACGTGTTCTGGAGGCAGAGGTTCAGGAGGTGCTGCAGGAGCTTGAGTCAGGCCTGGCATTTCTGTGATTCTCTTGGCCTTTCCTTGCTCATTGCCTCATAGTTACGAAATAGCTGCTGCAGCTCCAGGCATTACATCCACCTGCCAAGGAGAGAGATCAGTGAAGGGGAGACGGTGAGTGCCAACCTTGTCTAGAAAGCCAGGGCCTCCCCAGGGTTCCCCCTCACCACCAGAGCGTCTCTGCTGAGGTGTCATCAGCTGACACTGGGGGGCCTGCACCTCTCGTCAACAGGGCAGGGGACGTGGGCCGCGCCCGGCCTGCTGGCTAAGGGCCCAGGTTCTCTGTGGGAGCCGGACTAACCCAGGGGCCTTTGGGAAACCTGAAGGTCATTTTACATCTGGCATCCGCACACCTGAGACCTTCACCGACTTCAAATCCACAACATTTTGCTATAAATTATTTTTATTTTTCTGTTATACCACAGTTTGGGGCTTATATATTTGGGGGCCTTAGATATTTTTTCCCTAAAATTATATGTGAAGCTTTTAAGAACTGAATTTCATTTCTAGATAGAAAAGGAAGCATCATAAAATATTTACCATGAAGGCTTCAGACCGACTGGCTCACACCGACCCCGATTCCTTCCTTCCTGGGTGGTCTTGGGGCTGCTCGAAGCTGAACAGGGTCCCCTTCAACAGGGTTCGGGGGGATGGACGTGGCCTTGCTGAACACGGCAGCAAACAGGAAAAGAGGCCTCACAGAGACAGCTGAGCCTGTGTGGCCCCCTGGAAACCTCACCCCAGCCCCACGAGAGGCTCAGCATCCCGCCGCCAGGCCGGGGGGTTCTCAGCATCCAGCCGCCAGGCCAGGGGATTCTGGGGGCAGGGAGGGTCAGAACCACATCTCGTAATCCTGCAGCAGCTTGCGGCTGAGGATTGTGGCCGCCTGTCCCCCCCGCCACTACAGAGGCCACCAGGACACGGCTGCCTCCTAGTCAGGAAGAGGCTCGAGGGCTGAGTTGACCAAGCAGGGGCCAGGTGTGTGCACCTGGGTGGTCCAGAGGCTGCATGGTCCCCGGGCCTGACACGCACGGCTCCTGTTTCTGCCCCAGAGAAGCAGATCTGACACCCGTGCTCATCAAGTTCAACGTGTAAATGGAAACAGCAACTCAACTGTTGGGATTTCCCTCCTTTACATTTTTGTTCTAAAATTTTTTTTTTTGGAGACAGAATCTCGCCCTGTCATCCCGGCTGGAGTGCAGGGGAGCAATCTCGGCTCACTGCAAACCTCCGCCTTCCACATTCAAGCGATTCTCCTGTCTCAGCCTCCCAAGTAGCTGAGATTACAGGTGCCCGCCACCACGCCTGGCTAATTTTTTGTATTTTATTAGAGACGGGGATTCACCATGTTGGCCAGCATGGTCTCCATCTCCTGACCTCGTGATCCGCCAGCCTCGGCCTCCTAAAGTGCTGGGATTACAGGCGTGAGCCACCACACCCGGCCTAATTTTGTATTTTTTAATAGAGACAGGGTTTTGCCATGTTGGCCAGGCTGGTCTCAAACTTCTGACCTCAGGTGATCCACGCCCCCTGGCCTCCCAAAGTCCTGGGATTACAGGCGTGAGCCACCGCGCCAGCCTAGATTTTAGAAAAAGAAATTACAGGACTGATGCATGCTCCTTGTCACAAGCAAAAGAATCCATGAGTGATCAGGAAAGCAGCCGCTCCCTCTGGGGACACCACCTGTGCTCTGGAACCGTCCGGGGGAGCTGGACTCCTCATGCTCCAGGAAGAACCGCGGGTGCTCCATGATGCCAGCGCCTGTGGCTGTGTCCGGTTTGTGGATTAAGTCTTGTGTATCAAACTGCACCTTCTGGGACAAACATTTTTGTGGGATTTGATTCTCCAACGTGGAACTGTGGGTTCAGAAACGGTGCTTATCTGTAACTTGTATTTGTGATTTTAAACATTTCAGCTTGAAAAGTTGCAAGCGCCGTTCAAATAACTCTTTCCTGACCTCAGAGCGAGCTGGTAACCCTCCGCCTTCGCTCTCGGCACCTTCTGTCCGTTCCGGCAGGAGGGCTGTCCGTCCCAGTCCACACCGCAGCCCCGCAGCATCGACGAGCAGCACAGCCCCCCGCCTGGTGCAGGGCCTCAGCGTTCACGCTCCTTCCTCCTGGGAGAGCCCCCCCCCCCCCCCCCCCCCCGCCTCTCAGGGACTCTCACAACCTTGGTGCGCAGAAGGTTCTGGACCGCAATTCAGGGACGCCCTCACTGGCTTTCTCGGGAGCATGGGCATTGGAGTGGAAATACGCAGAATTGCTGGGGATCCTCGAAGCCGTCGGCAGCGCCCGATGCCAGCTTGTCCCATCAGGCGTTGGTCCCGACCTGCACTCAGCCACCTGCCCCCCATTTTGTAATTGAGCATTGAGGGGGAAGCTGCTTGAACCCATGTGAAACCTCTTTCCCCTCAAACATTCCCTGAACGCATCAATTACATCAGTGCAGCTGGGCCTTCCCCTGAGCCTGATGCCCCGGGGCGAGGCCAGTGGCTTCCTGCGCGTGCCCGTCCCCACTCACAGCCCCTGCCCTCTGGGGCCCCCAAGCACCAGGCGCTCCCTGCCCGGCCCCATCTCCTGGAGCCCTGGAGGCTCAGCCTGGGTGTCGTGTGTGCCTCGTGCTCTTGGGCACGTTACCTGTGTTTCTTCACATCTATATTTATTTACTTCCAAAACCACCAATGTGTGTTGAAAACCCTGGAATTCCTGGCCGGGCACGGTGGCTCACGCCTGTAATCCCAGCACTTTGGGAGGCCGAGACGGGCGGATCACGAGGTCAGGAGATCAAGACCATCCTGGCTAACATGGTGAAACCCCGTGTCCACTAAAAATATTAAAAAAAAAAAAAAAAATAGCCAGGCGTGGTGGTGGGAGCCTGTAGTCCCAGCTACTCGGGAGGCTGAGGCAGGAAAATGGCGTGAACCCGGGAGGCGGAGCTTGCAGTGAGCCGAGATCACGCCACTGCACTCCGGCCTGGGAGATAGAGCGAGACTCCGTCTCAAAAAAAGAAAAAGGAAAAAGAAAACCCTGGAATCCCAGTCCGACCGCACAGGGCTCATCCCGTGCTCCTGGCATCCACTGGCTTCCCCATGGCGGGGAGCCCGGCTCCCACACTCTGCTTGGCTGGTCTCCCGCCTCGATGTGCCCCTGCCCCCGTTGCAGACGCCCCACTCCTCACCTGAGCCCAGCACCCACCCTGGGCCGCCCACCCGGCACAGCGCCTGCTCTCTGCTCCGCCCCGGCCACCCCAAGCCGGCACAGGGTCCATGCTGTACTCCCAACCCCTGGCTCCCCACGGCCCCTGAGGATGCTCAGCCTCATGCAAAGGTCTCAGGACGAAATTGTCCAGGAAGGGGGCGGGCAGACAAGCTGTGTGGCCTCTTCTCGCCTCTCCCGGCTGCGCCCTCAGGTCCCCGATTCGAGCTTCCTGCCCCGACTGCCTGCCTCCTACCGGCGCGTGACTGCACTTAGGGCCTCCTGGAAGTGCAGGCTCTCCTCTCCATCTCAAGATCCTTAACTTAGTTACACCTGCGAAGCTCCTGTTACCACATGTGGCAGCACTCCCAGGTTCCACGGACGGGGATGCGTCTCCGTGCCGTCGCTCAGCCGACCACACAGCCCTCCCGGCCCCTTCCTGTCTTGGATGCAGCTGAGTTTTCTGGAGCACAGCAGCCGTCCTCCAGCTGTAGCGAGTATTTAGAGTTCATAGCACAAGCCTGGTCCTGTTTAAGTTGCAGAAATAACACATTTATCTCCAGGATTTGCCCCAACCCTTGCTCATCTCCAGACCTCAGCCTTCCTGACAGAATTCCACCTCCCTGGTACAGATGCTCGTGGCTCCTCAAGACACATTTTAAATCTTTTTTCTTTATTGAGCTGAAATTCACATCACATAAAATGAACCGTTTTAAAGGGTACAATTCGGTAGCATTTAGTCCATTTGCGATGTTGAATGACTCTCACTCCCGTCTGGTTCTAAACGCTCTCCACCTGGAAGAGAACTCCCTCCCCGCGAGCATCCCTCCCACCTGGCAACCCGGGCCTCCTCTCGCCTCCGGACCCGCCTGTTCTGGGCCCGCATAGAAACGGAAGCTCACAGTCGGGGCTGTGTGCTTGGCTTCCGTCCCCCATCGCCGTTCTCCAGGCTCACCCCCTGCAGCCGTGCGGGCCTCATTCTTTTCCTGGTGGAATCCTGTTTCCTGGTGTGGAGGGCCACGCTGGGCTTATCTGTTGATTGTTTGTGGACACCTGAGCAGCTATGAAGAGTCTGCTTTGAACATCTGTGGACAAGAATTTGTGTGACGCTTGTTTCTGATTATCTTGGGTTTGTCCCAGGAGTGACCTTTGGGGTCAGATGTCCAAGTTCACAGTCACACTCGAGCCGTGACCTCGGCCGGGGGCTTGCCGGGTCCAATCCTGGCCTCAAGATGCCCCTTCAGGGTCAGCCTGCAGCAAGGCGGTCCCAGAGCAGGGAAGGGCTTGAGGAGGGCCTCCCGGGGCTGGGGCACCTGCCTTTCAGGTGAAATATCAAACTGTTCAACCCAGACCATACCAATGGCACCGGCACGGAGTGCAGTCACCAGGGAACCGCCCTGCCGCAATGGCCCCGGCGGGGAGAGGGTGGGTGACGTGCCCTGCGGAGCATCTGCCCTCGTGGAGGTGCAGCCCCACTCAAAGGTTCACCGTGAGAGTTGAAGATGTTTACTGTGAACCCTGAAGCAACCACTAAAACAACAAAACAGAAAATTCTGGCTCATAAGCCAACAACTGCAATCAAACAGGATCATCAAACAGAATCCAAAAAAGGAAGAGGAAATGGGAAAGGGAGAGCCGGTGACAGCAGCGGGAGCAGAGAGCAGGATTAGGGCGTTGCCTCCGCACAGTGAGACCAATGGGAGCGAAGAGTAGGACGGCGGGCACGGCCTCTGCACAGTGAGACCAATGGGAGCAGAGAACAGGATGGCGGGCGTGGCCTCTGCACAGTGAGACCAATGGGAGCAGAGAGCAGGATGGCAGGCGTGGCCTTTGCAGTGAGACCAATGAGAGCAGAGAGCAGGACAGTGGGCGTGGCCTCTGCACAGTGAGACTAACAGGAGCAGAGAGCCGGGGCAGCAGGCGTGGCCTCCGTGCAGTGAGACCAATGGGAACAGAGAGCAGAATGGTAGGTGTGGCCTCCATGTAGCGAGACCAATGGGAGCAGAGAACAGGGAGTTGGGCGTGGCAACTGCACACTGAGACCAATGGGAACAGAGCAGGACAGAGGGCGTGGCCTCCACGCAGCCACAGCCACACCAGAGAAAGCGGTCAGACAGCCCCAGTTAAGAGCAGAGATTGCCAGGGAGGGTAGGCCAGCAAAACCCAACGCTAAACTGCTCATGAGAAATGCGCTTTAGATATAGCCACCAATAAGTCAAAAGGACAGAAAAAGCTATGCCACGCAAACAAAAATTTTAAAAAACTGCAGTGACTATGTTAATATCAAAGTAACTTCAGGGGCCAAGCATAGTGGCTTATGCCTGTAATCCCAACACTTTGGGAGGCCGAGGCGGGCAGACGACTTGAGGTCACTTGAACCTGGGAAACAGAGGTTTCAGTGAGCCGAGATCGTGCCACCGCACTCCAGCCTGGGCAACACAGCGAGACCTTGTCTCAAATAAAATAAAATAAAAACAAATACATATTAAAATTTTTAAAAATTGCAGCTGGACATCGTGGCTCACGCCTGTAATCCCAGCACTTCGAGAGGCCGAGGCTGGTGGATCACCTGAGGTCAGGAGTTCGAGACCAGTCTGGCCAACATGGTGAAACTCCGTCTCTACTAAAAATACAAAAATTAGCTGGGCATGGTGGCGGGTGCCTGTAATCACAGCTACTCAGGAGGCTGAGGCAGGAGAATCACTTGAACCCAGGAAGCAGAGGCTGCAGTGAGCCAAAATCCCGCCACTGCACTCCAGCCTGGGTGACAGAGTGAGACTCCGTCTCAAAAAAAGAAAAAAAGAAAAAAAAGAATTCCCAGGCAAAGAGCTATCGAGGATGAAGATGCTCTCAGACAGTCTCAGGCAGGCAAGGGTTCAGGCACACATGTATTCCCTGCATATTTTCTTTGAAAGCTACCAGATGAAACATTTAACTAAAATAAGGGTGCACACCAACAAAAAGAACCCAGTTGGAAGGACAGCAAAGAGAAGCTCCAGATGACCACCTCACAGCAGTTAGAGGTGGAGTCTGGGCCGGGTGCAGCGGCTCATGCCTGTAATCTCTTTGGGAGGCCAAGATGGGAGGAATGCTTGAGGCCAGGAGTTTGAGACCAGTCTGGGCAACATAGCAAGACCCCATCTCTACAAATAAATAAATTAGCTGGGCATGGAGATATGTGCCTGTGGTCCCAACTACTTGAGAGGCTGAGGCGGGAGGATCCCTTGAGCCCAGGAAGTGGAGGCTGCAGCTAGCCGGGATTGTGCCACTGCACTCCAGCCTGGGCAACCATATCTGTCCTCATGAGACACAGGAACCTCATGCCAAGGGAAGAGGCTTCGAGGAAGAAAATACGCAGCATAAAATTCCTGATTTCTCGCCACACGAACTCGACAATTAGCTTGTCAAATTGTGTTAAATTTTTTAGCTGTGACCTTTATGTTGGGATAGCACTGGATTTATAAGTGAATTTGGGGGAGAATCGATGTGGATCTGAAACACCACACAGCTCTCAGGGCTGATTCTGCTTCCTGTTTCATCATCTGGTGAAGGTTTTGATTTTCCTCACCTAAGTCTCGGAGCTCCTGGTGAGTTTACTTCCAGGTGTTCAAGCTTTAAGGATGGTGGTGAGCTGTCATGGGCCGCTGTGGCCCGGGTGACTCTGGACGTTTTCTGTTTGTATCTCACTCCCTGGCCGTGGCAGATGCTCCACTTGCCAGGTATCCTCAGCTCCCCACACCGCAAGCACACGCAGGACTGTGTGTCCAGCCCTCATGGCCGTTCTGGTCACAGGCCGTCGGGGAGCGTGTGCTGCCTTGGGACCGGAGCACTCAGCGCTGGCATCATCCTCTCCAGAGCCGCTCGTGTTCTCTGCCACAGCAGCCAGGAATGTTTCCAAGGGTGACATTCCCAGGACATCTCCAACAGCCTGGCTCTCGGTGAGGAAGACAGAGCAGGGCGCCCGAGGGGCACATGTTGGCCAGGAAGGGCGCGTGGCTGTCCCAACCCTGGGAGCGGGGCTGCTCCTCAAGGCAGCACGGCCTCACCTGCCCTTGCTGACAGGCCGGCTGACCCCTCTGATGCCTTCCAGCAGCGTTTCCGGTGCTTCTCTTTCTTCCCAGGAAGATACTGGGCCGGCGCCATCAGGGGTGGCTCGTCGGTCGTTGTAGTGGTCTCGCATGTCTCCTGTGTTTTCATGCCAGCTGGGACTTCCCAGTCATGGTGAGTAGGACGGGCAGCGGGCATGACTTTCCTTGCTTCTGTCTGGTGGAGACGTTAATAATGCTTCCAGGAAAGTATGATGCCTGCTGAAGGTATATGCGGAAGAGTTTAATATTCAATTACTAGATTTTCTTCAATGTTAGCTTTTGTTTTTGTTTTTGTTTTCTTTTTGACACGGAATCTCACTCTGTTGCCCAGGCTGGAGTGCAATGGCGCGATCTCAGCTCACTGCAACCTCCACCTCCTGGGTTCAAGCAATTCTCCTGCCTCAGCCTCCCGAGTAGCTGGGATTACAGGCACCCACCACCACACCTGTCTCATTTTTGTATTTTTAGTAGAGACGGGGTTTTGCCATGTTGGCCAGGATGATCTCAAATTCCTGACCTCAGTTGATCCACCCGCCTCAGCCTCCCAAAGTGCTGGGATTACAGGCATGAGCCACTGCACCCAGTGATGTTAGCTTTGATGTTAGCTTATTTATTTTTTTGGAGACGGAGTCTTGCTCTACTGCCCAGGCTGGAGTGCAGTGGTGCAATCTCAGCTCACCACAATCTCCACCTCCCGGGTTCAAGCGATTCTCCTTCCTCAGCCTCCCAAGTAGCTGGGACTACAAGTATGCACCACCATGCCTGGCTAATTTTTATATTTTTAGTAGAGACGGGGTTTCACTATGTTGGCCAGGCTGGTCTTGAACTCCTGACCTCGTGATCTGCCCGCCTCGGTCTCCCAAAGTGCTGGGATTACATGTGTGAGCCACTGCGCCCGGCCTGTTTATAATTTTTAAATCCTCTTTTTATCTGTGGCTTTTTTACCTGTCACATTTCTAATGCTGATTGCTATTTCCTCTCTTTTGTCAATTCAACGCTTGTCTACCTTGTTCTATTTGGTGAAAAACAAATTTGGGGTTTTCTCTTCTCCCCCCACTCTCTCTGTCTTTGTATGTCTCTGTCTCTGTGTCTCTGTCTCTATGTCTCTTTGTGTGTCTCTGTCTCTGTCCTCTGTCTCTGAGTGTCTCTGTCTGTGTCTCTGTCTCTGTGTGTCCCTGTGTCTCTCCTCTGTCTCTGTGTATCTCTGTCTCCATGTGTCTGTCTCTGTGTCTCTCCTCTCTGTGTCCCCATCTGTGTCTCTCCTTATCTCTTGTGTCCCTGTGTCTCTTTGTGTGTCTCTGTCTGTCTCTCCTTCTGTCTCTGTGTATCTCTGTCTGTCTCTGTCTCTGTGTCTCCTCTGTCTCTGTGTGTTTCTGTCTCTCCTTCTCTCTGTGTATCTCTGTCTCTTTGTGTGTCTCTGTCTCTGTCTCTCCTTCTCTGTGTCTCTCCTTCTGTGTATGTCTGTCTCTTTGTGTGTCTCTGTGTCTCTCCTGTCTCTGTGTATCTCTCTGTGTCTGTCTCTGTGTCTCTCCTCTGTCTCTGTGTGTCTCTGTCTCTGTGTCTCTCCTCTGTCTGTCTCTGTCTATCCCGCCATCGCACCATCTCCTGAAGTGCTCACTACGCGCCCCTCCTCTCCGCGGGCCCCTCCTCTCCACCCACAGTCAGGATGCAGGAAGTTTCCCAGTTTGCATCCTCAGTGTTGCTCTTCCCGCTCTGAGAAACCCTCCTAGCGACCAGGCTGTCTGGCCTCCTCTGCAGTGAGCGAAGGTCCTGGCCTCCCGGCGTCCCTACGGTGGCCACAGCCCTCACAGTCGCTTCCTCACCTGGGCCCAGACCGCGGGCTCTAGGGACCCCTTACGGCTGAGCCTCCACTGGGCAGCTGTGCGGAGACCGAGTTTCCTCCTACAATTGCAAATTTCCATCTTCCCCGGCAGACATAACACACAAGCAAGCGCCCGCCTTCCCCCACCGCGTTATTAAAGCCACTCGCGCAGGCGCCCGCCTTCCCCCACCGCGTTATTAAAGCCACAAAGCACTTTCCAGGTTCCCTGGAGCTGACGGCCCCTCCGGGGACTAGAGCACTGTGCTGGGGCTTCATCTTGAAAAACAATGCAAAAATTAGCCGGGCGTAGTAGCCTGCGCCTGTAATCCCAGCTACTCAGGAGGCTAAGGCAGGAGAATCGCTTCAACACAGGAGGCAGAAGTTGCAGTGAGCCAAGATCACGCCACTGCACTCCAGCCTGGGCAGCAGAGCGAGACTCTGTCTCAAAAAAAAAGAAAGAAAAAGAAAAAGAAAAAAGAAAAAACAACCGGAAAACCAACACAACTTGTTTTTTTTTTTTTGTTTTTTTTTTTTGAGACGGAGTCTCCTGTCACCCAGGCTGGAGTGCAGTGGCGTGATCTCGGCTCACTGCAACCTCCGCCTCCCGGGTTCACACCATTCTCCCGCCTCAACCTCCCGAGTAGCTGGGACTACAGGCGCCCGCCACCACGCCCAGCTAATTTTGTTTTTGTATTTTTAGTAGATATGGGGTTTCACTGTGTTAGCCAGGCTGGTCTCGATCTCCTGACCTTGTGATCCGCCCACCTCGGCCTCCCAAAGTGTTGGGATTACAGACATGAGCCACCACGCCCAGCCCTTTCTTTTCTTTTTTTTTCAGACAAGTTCTTGCTCTGTTGTCCAGGCTGGAGGGCAGTGATGCAGTCACAGCTCACTGCAGCCTCGACCTCCTAGACTCAAGCGATCCTCCTGCCTCAGCCTCCCTAGTAGCTGGGACCACAGGCTTGCACCACCACACCCAGCTAAGTTTTGTATTTTTTGTAGAGATGGAATCTTGGTATGTTGCCAAAGTTGGTCTCAAACCCCTGGGCTCAAGCAGTTCTCCTACCTCAGCCTCCCGAAGTGCTGGGAGCCACACTTCTGCCAGATGCTTTCAAGTTTGATGGGTTACGTTTACCTATTCTGTTCTTTTAAAAACTATAATTTTGTTAGAACTTGAGGATGAGTGGTCAAAATAACGATCATGTTGCGGCGTATCTGGCTTGTTCTCACTGTTACGGTGGAAGCAACGGTTTCTCAGGATTTCGCTAAAAGGATTGTCTCAGCCTTCTTGGACTGCCATGCGGAACACCACAGACCCAGCAGCTAAAACAATGACATTGAGATCCGGCTGCCAGCAGAACAAGCTCCATGAGGGCCCCCCTCTGGGTTGCAGGCAGCTGCCTTCCCAGGGCGTCCTCCCCCAGCAGGTGGGCAGGGCAGGGCAGGGGGAGCTGGCACACTCCGCTCTGTTGTCTCTTTTTTCTCACAGTGTGTGACTGTTTACCACCGCGGTCACCTGGAGCCTCTTATTACAAGGGCGTGAATTCCCTTCTCATGAGGCCCCTCACAGCCTCATCAAAACCTCAGTCACCTCCCAGAACCCCACTCCAGTCCCGTCATGCTGGGGCTCAGGGCCTGAACCCATGAATGCGAGGACACGATCAGTCCACAGCAAGGCCATGATCAGTCCACAGCAAGGCCATGTCCCCAAGTAGCAGGGGCAGACTCTGGCCACACTCCAGCCAGGCAGCGGCCGGGAGAGGGTGCCCATGCAGAAGGAACGGCCAGGCAGAGGCCGGGAGAGGGCACCCGTGTGGAAGGAATGGACAGGCGCACTCAGAAGCAGTGGCGTCTGACGCCCTTTCATGATGTTGTTTCATTTTGTAATTTTCTTAGACTTCCAAATTCATAGTGAAGTTGACCCACATGACAACAAACAGGATTCGAGGGGTTTGGACAGATGGGGGGGATCGTCGGTATCCTGGGGCTGGCAGCCTCACACTGATGGATGGTTCTGGAACTGCCCACCGGCAGCCCCTCTGCCATGGGTGGATGCAGCGGGGGCTTCCCGGTTCAGTGGCTCCCCTGGCCGTGTGGACCCAGAGGTGCTTCCCTCTAGCGCACAGTGCTGCTGGCCCCGCTGTGGGCCCCCGGCCTCAACCCAGAGAGCTTCTCCAAACCAGTGGCTGTGGCCCCACCGTCTCCTGAGCACCAGGCAGGGAACCCCTTCTGCATCCACCCTGGGGGCTGCCCTAAGCCCGGGGTGCCCACTGAGCTCACTTTGCTCCTCCTGGAACCCGCGCACAACCCCTCACCTTAGACGCCCCCGTCCCCATGTTGGTGTGGCGTCTGCCGCCAACTGACTGTGACAAACACATGGTTGGTATTTCTGTGAAGTTTGGGAAAATAAGATCTTTTCACTGTACTGAGTCAAGACCTGTCTCCACTTGGCACAGCCCCCGTGCGCTTCTGGTATCTCTGCGGGAGGAGGAGCGCCAAGCAGCCGGGAGCTATCTGTGGGGAAGGTGAGTTGAGGAAGCTTTTCCCTGGTGTTGCTGGGCTCACCCCCGTGGGAATGGGCCTTGCGCCATGGCTCACTTCCATGGGGACGGCCCCTATTCCCTGGCTCACCCCCGTGAGAACGGCCCCCGAGCCTTGGCTCGCCCCCGCAGGGTCGGTCCCCACTCCCTGGCTCACCCCCGTGGGGTCGGCCCCCTGCACCCTGGCTCACCCCCGTGGGGATGGCCCCCACTCCCTGGCTCACCCCCGTGGGGTCGGTCCCCACTCCCTGGCTCACCCCCGTGGGGTCGGCCCCCTGCACCCTGGCTCACCCCCGTGGGGATGGCCCCCACTCCCTGGCTCACCCCCGTGGGGTCGGCCCCCACTCCCTGGCTCACCCCCGTGGGGTCAGCCCCCGAGCCCTGGCTGACCCCCATGGGGTCGGCCCCTGAGCCCTGGCTCACCCCCGTGGGGATGGCCCCCGAGCCCTGGCTCACCTCTGTGGGGATGGCCTGCAAACCCAAGCTCACCCACATAGGGATGGCCCCCGTGCTGGGCTCACCCACCTGACATCAACATGAAGGCAGGAGTCTGATGGTGTCTCTGACGTATTCTGCTGGCATTGGGCAATCCTGTTTGAAGATTCCGCATCTAGACACTGGGGCATGGGATGGCTTCAGACAGGTAGAGGTGTGCATGGAAAATTCAGTTCTCAGCAGCTTCTAATCAGGATGGAGGTTTGTTTTGACTTCTTATGGGAATCGCGTGATGGCGGCTGTGTCTGTCGCCCACACATGCCCAGGGAGGTTCACACCTGAGCAACTCATATCCATAGAAAACATGGCTCAACCCCATCCGTGGGAAGACTAAGTTGATTTTCCATTCTCCCATGGAAAATATTACCAAATTGCCGTTTTGTTAACGTGATCCAAGGCTGCGCAGTCAGGAACTTTGGGGTAAAAAACGTGCTGTGCGATTCTGTGCGTGATGCTGCCTGTGTGAGCTTGATTCTGTGCGTGATGCTGCCTGTGTGAGCTTCTGATTCTGTGCGTGATGCTGCCTGTGTGAGCTTCCTACACTCATGGTGTGCTGGGTCTTTCACCGTAAGTATGTTCAGTTTTAGGCCTAACGCTGTGTTCATAATGTCATATGCCTTTTCTTAAGGAAGTCGCCAAAACTATGTAACTTCAGGCTGTGCAGAGTTGACCGCAGCCAGGTGTTCCTGCCCCTGCAGGTCTCTCCCGGGGGAGCCTCAGATGGTCCGGCAGTCACAGAGATGGAGATTGTTTATAATTAGTTAGGAAAGGAAGACCCACGTGCCGGAGAAGGACTCGGGAACAAGACAAAAACAAATACACAGCGGCCCAGGCTGAAAACCGCAGGGATGGGGTGGGCTGGGGATGGAGGCAGTTCCAGGAACGTCAGGCAGATGGAATCAGAAACCAAACGAGGCAGAGAGACCCGCTCCCAGCCGTGCAGAGCCCAGTGCTGCCCTGGGGTGTCAGCGGCCTGAACCAGGGATCCCCCGAGGGGAGGGGAGGTGACCATGGAAGCTCAGCCAGGGCCCGGGGAAGGGGAAGGGGCCTGGGCTTGCGTCCCGGACGCGGGTGCCTATATGCTGAGGACTGCCCGTGCCAGGGACAGGGAGGGAGTGATTTTTACCTGCGGTGACCACACGGGCTTGCACCCCTTTATTTGACGCCCCTGCAATGGGGGGAGGTGACAGCAAACCCGATCCTCTGGCCCTGGCCTCGCCTCCCACAGCATGGCCTGTGCCTCCCCAGGCTTCCCAGGAGGCCACTCTGGCACAAACCCAGCAGATGCCACCTCTCTGTGACCTCCAGGTTTCCTTCAGATTTTATGCTTTTATTATTCGAAACACTGAAGGGGTGAGACACGGCTGCTCAGTCGGCCAGGAGCCTTTATTGATGTTTAACAATCACCTACACCCCAGTGCCTGGGATTTGTTCTCAGACACTTCGCGCCACCAGGCTGGTCACAGCCTTTCAGTTCCCACAGATTTTCAGAGCCCCGGAAACAGCAGCACAAACCGTAAGGGAAGCTTCCACTGGAATCAGCCCCAGCACAACGCGGTCCTGCGTGAACATCCCAGGGCCCAGGCCGGTCCCTCGCGCCCAGGTTCGAGCTCACATCACTGAAGGAGAAGCCAAAGCTGCGGAAACGTGCAGGGACGCCCGAAGCTGAGGAAACGCGCGGAGGACAACCCCAAGCTGAGGAAACGCGCGGGGGACGGGCCCGAAGCTGCGGAAACGCGCGGGGGACGGGCCCGAAGCCGAGGAAACGCGGAGGGCGGGGACGGGCCCGAAGCTGAGGAAACGTGCGGGGGACGGGCCCGAAGCTGAGGAAACGTGCGGGGGACGGGCCCGAAGCTGAGGAAACGCGCGGAGGAAAACCCCAAGCTGAGGAAACGTGCGGGGGACAGGCCCGAAGCTGAGGAAACGCGGAGGGCGGGGACGGGCCCGAAGCTGAGGAAACGTGCGGGGTGGGGGGACGGGCCCGAAGCTGAGGAAATGCGCGGGGGACGAGCCCGAAGCTGGGGAAATGCGCGGGGGACGGCCCTGAAGCTGAGGAAACATGCGAGGTGGGGTAACGAAGCTGAGGAAATGCGCGGGGGACGAGCCCGAAGCTGGGGAAATGCGCGGGGGACGGCCCTGAAGCTGAGGAAATGCGCGGGGGCGGGCCCGGAAGCTGAGGAAATGCGCGGGGGCGGGCCCGGAAGCTGAGGAAATGCGCGGGGGGCGGGCCCGGAAGCTGAGGAAATGCGCGGGGGATGGCCCTGAAGCTGAGGAAATGCGCGGGGGCGGGCCCGGAAGCTGAGGAAATGCACGGGGGCGGGCCCGGAAGCTGAGGAAATGCGCGGGGGCGGGCCCGGAAGCTGAGGAAATGCGCGGGGGACGGCCCTGAAGCTGAGGAAATGCGCGGGGGCGGGCCCGGAAGCTGAGGAAATGCGCGGGGGCGGGCCCGGAAGCTGAGGAAATGTGCGGGGGACGGCCCTGAAGCTGAGGAAATGCGCGGGGGCGGGCCCAGAAGCTGAGGAAATGCGCGGGGGCGGGCCCGGAAGCTGAGGAAATGCGCGGGGGCGGGCCCGGAAGCTGAGGAAATGCGCGGGGGACGGCCCCGGAAGCTGAGGAAATGCGCGGGGGACGGCCCCGGAAGCTGAGGAAATGCGCGGGGGACGGCCCCGGAAGCTGAGGAAATGCGCGGGGGACGGCCCCGGAAGCTGAGGAAATGCGCGGGGGACGGCCCTGAAGCTGAGGAAATGCGCGGGGGCGGGCCCGGAAGCTGAGGAAATGCGCGGGGGCGGGCCTGGAAGCTGAGGAAATGCGCGGGGGACGGCCCTGAAGCTGAGGAAATGCGCGGGGGCCGTCCCGGAAGCTGAGGAAATGCGCGGGGGACGGCCCTGAAGCTGAGGAAAAGTGCGAGCGGGGAGGATGGGCCCAAAGCTGAGGAAACGCGCGGGGGACGAGCCCGAAGCTGAGGAAACCTGCAGGGGACGGGCCTCGAAGCGGCCGCGGAAGGAGGACGTGAACCCGGGGCCACAGCGTCTCCCGGCACCAGCCTCGTGGGGGTCGGGACGGCACCCGGAGGCCGACGCCCACGCTCAGCTCCCCAGGGGGATGCCCCCGAGCAGCGCCAGGCACCCGGAGCTGCTCCCAGCGCCCACGAGGGGGCCTGGTGGTACCCGAGGGCTGCGAACAAACTTCACCTCTGGGTGCCAGGACCCTTTCACCCCAGATGGGAGCTCTGGGCTCCAGCAAACGCACAATTGCGCCCCCACAGCGTTTGCGCCGCTGGCGACCTGGCCCCCTCCCCTGACCCCTGCGCCGCCGGGCCCTGCCCCTGACCCCGGGGCTCAGCAGAGTCGGAGCCTGCACCGCACGGCTTACCCCATGGATTTCCTGTCAGGGAAAGCCGCGGCGGAGGTCGGGGCAGGGAGGGGAGAAGCCAGGATCCTCCTCCTCCAGGGCTGGTGAGGCTGTTCCCTCTCCGGCCTGAAGACGTCCAACCCCAGCTCCCACGGGGGATGGTCGTGGGGCCCCCTCCCCGCGGCCCCGCAGGCTCTGACGGTCTCTGACCGGGCACCCGTGCCCTGCGGGGCCTGGTGGGCTCAGTGCCAGCCCAGGAGCCTTCTCTGCGGCCGCCACTTTATGAGATGGGCGGTGAAGCGCCGGCCTCTCCCAGCGGGGGTGCGGGGGTGCCCGGGTGCTCTGCACGCCCGTGGGTTCAGAGCCCACCTCTCACAGCCGCGGTCCCGGCCCAGTTGCTGGGTTTCTGTGTGACTTCCCTGTTGCGGCCAAGGGAGGGCCTGGAGGCTGAGCCCCCGCCCGGGACTCACCAGGGGCAGGCACTGGGCCAGGATCCCGGTACGGGGCAAGCAGCGGAAGGGGCTGTGCTCTCTCAGCTGGATGCAGCACTGGCTGTTACACTCCTGATGGCTGCTGCAGAAGTCGCCGTTGGGCTGAGGAGGCAGCCCGGCAGCGGTCGTGGAGAGGGGCCGTCTCCGGCTACCCCTGCTCCATCTGCCCTGGGTGCCCGCAGCTCACCTTGCGCCAGGGCACACACTGCAGGAAGACGGTTTGGGGCGTGCACAACTCCTGCGGGCTGTTGTTGTTGCGGACGCAGCAGCTGCTCTGGCACTCTGAGTCGTGCGAGCATCTGTACCCATTGGGCTATGGGACAGGAGACGCGTCATCCCTGCACCCACCATCCACTCCCTGGCCCTTCAGGGGCAGGTAGGAGGGTGCCACAGGCAGTCTCACTCCTCCACCCCCGCCCCCCGCGCGCACCTCACCTTCCTCCAGGGCAGGCACTGCAGGAAGATGGTCTTAGGGGTGCAGAGCGTGTGTGGGTCCAGGCTGTTGATGGTACAGCAGTTGCTCTGGCACTCCTCGTGGCTCCCGCATGGCTCCCCGATGCCCTGAAACGCCACTCACCAGCTCGCTCACCTGTTCCTGGGCAGGGCCTGCAGACTCAGCACTCAGGAAAGGCCTGCCCTCTCCTTGGCTCCCCTGTGTCACCATCCTTCAAACTTGGGTTCCCTGAGAAGTTTCTGGAACAAACCCAGACTGCCGTGGTTCTGGCAGGTCAGTGCTGGGGACCCGGGGCTGAGAAAGGGAATGTCTACTGTGAGCCACGCGGAAGAGGGTAAACCAAGGCACTGAGGGCAAGGATGCAGCAGCAGAGCATGGGCGAAGCTCTCAGGCCGGCCCAGTGCCTGGCATTTTACAGGAGAAGAAACAGGCTCAGGGAAGGCGAGCAAGGCGCCCAGCAGAGGCGAGCTGAGAGCCAGGCCTGCCCCTCGCACCACAGTTTGTAGCCACCCCCCACCCACACACACAAGGCGCCGCCATGTGCGCGACCTCTGGTTTTGTTTGCTCGGAGTGTTGTGGATGAGGCTATGTCTATTGGTGTTACTGCATTCCACCTAAAACTGAGAGAATTTTAAGATAACAATAGTAATCCCATTGCATGTTAACATAAATAACTTTTTATTAAAAGTGGGTATATTTTCTGGCCGGGCACGGTGGCTCATGCCTGTAATCCCGGCACTTTGGGAGGCCAAGGCCAGTGGATTACCTGAGGTCAGGAGTTTGAGAACAGCCTTGTCAACATGGTGAAACCCCATCTCTACTAAAAATGCAAAATTTAGCCAGCCGTGGTGGTGTGCACCTGTAATCCCAGCTACTCGGGAGGCAGAGGCAGGAGAACCGCCCGAACCCAGAAGGTGAAGGTTACAGTGAGCTGAGATCGCGCCACTGCACTCCAGCCTGGGCGACAGAGCCAGGCTTCATCTCTCTCTCTCACACACACACACAATTTAAAAAGTAATAAAAAAGAAAAATGGGTATATTTTCAAAAACAAAAGTGCGCACTGGTGCAGCTCCCACGTGGCCCCGCTTTTTCCTGCCTGGTGTACGGTGACCGCGGTCCAGGGCTGCTCCTGGTGCTGGGGTTGCCGTCCCATAGCCTCAAGTGTGCTTGGGCAGCACAGCTGGGCGTGCGGCCAGGAGAGCCAGTGGCCTCAGGGAGGGTTTCATCCAGGAAGGCACTTTGTGTCCCTTTGAGAGCCTCCTGACAGAAAGTGGCAGCCCCCGCAGGTGGGGCCTGCAGGGGCCTCAGGGGCGCCCGGCACCCACCTTATGGCGTGTGTGGGGCCTTCAAGGGCCTCAGGGGCGCCCGGCACCCACCTTATGGGACACGTTCAACTTCTTCTTATGCGGCCCATGCCCTGCCATGGCCCCCAGCAGCGGCAGCAGCAGCAGCAGCAGCAGCAGCGTCCACCCCGGGCCGGCCATCAGGCGCGTGGACCTGCAGAGACCCAGGGTTCTGTGGGAGTGTGTCCACGCCAACCTTGTCCTGCCTGGCGCCTGATGCTGGCCTCCCCACTCCTTTCCCGTCCCTTCCTGCTCCTTTCTCTTGCAAGACAGACTTTTAAAAACTTAATGGACTTTATTTTCTAGAGCAGTTTTAGGCATACAAAAAAAGTGCAGAAAATATAATTCTCATATGCCACCTTCTTTCCCCTGCCTCAGTTTCCCCTATTATAAACATGCTGCACTCATGTGACACATCTGTCCGCCATTGATAGACCCACAGGGATGTGCCATCATCACCCGGAGTCCACAGCTCAGGCGGTGTGTGCCTGCTGTGGGTTTGGGTGAGTGCGTTCTCACAGAGCTGCCATTTCAGTATCCTGCAGAGCAGATCCGATGCCCTAAAAATCCCTGTGCCCCGTCTATTCGCTCCTCCATCCCCAGCTGCTGACAGCCACCGAGCTTTTCACTGTCTCCTTGGTTTTGCCTTGTCCAGAATCCCGTTTGGTTGGAATCGGTCTGTAGCCTTTTCGGGTTGGCTTATTTCACTGAGTAAAGTGCAATTTAAGGTTCCTCCGTGGCTTTTCGTGGCATAATGACTCATTTCTTTTTAGCACTGCATGGAAAATGGATTTTTTTTTAACACATCGAGGCAAAACGTGAAAAATGGATTTTGAAGAAGCCTTTTCCCAGGGGAAAATTGTTCCCCTGATGAATTTGAACGTGAGCACCTGCTGTGAGCAGAAGCGGGAGCCTTAGCCTGGGGTCTCTCCTGGAGGGGCCCTTGCTGCCCAGCCCCGCAGCAGCGTGGGCGTCAGACGAAGCGGCGGCCTTGCCCTGCGTGTGGTCAGCGGCCAAGCTGTGCTCATTGTGAGCCCCACGCCCAGACGGCGCTGCCCCCACCACAGCGACCGGCCCAGGACAGGGTGGACGACAGGAACCCTTCCTCGGGAGTCTTCCAGCTGGGCCCAGGCGGAGACGTCATTAGGAGAGTCTCTCTTTTCCTCCCGGGTTCCAAAGCCATACGGGAAAACCCAGTAGACTCCACAAATCATGAAAAGTGACAGGAGAGGCCAGACCAAGATCAACACAAAATTCAAAACGATTTCTCCACACTGGCCATAAATAACCAGAAAATAGAAAATGAACACCACGCATGACAACAAGATAAACCATTCGTTATGTAAGATGAAGGGCGAATATGAAGTCCACACAAAGAAAGTCCACCCTTGGCCTCCCCCTCGGCTCCCTCACCCCGTGCTGTGACTCCACATATCACTCGGGGCTGCGCTGGGGCCAGGGGGCTGGGCAGGGTCTCCCTGTCTCTGTCTCTCCCTGTCTCTCTGTCTCTCCCTCTGTCTCTCCCTCTGTTTCTCTGTCTCTCCCTCTCTCTGTCTCTGTCTGTCTCTGTCTTTCTCTGCCTCTCTGTCTCTCTCTGTCTCTCCCTCTGTCTCTCCCTCTCTCTGTCTCTTTCTGTCTCTGTCTTTCTCTGCCTCTCTGTCTCTCCCTCTTTCTCTGTCTCTCCCTCTCTCTGTCTCTTTCTGCTTCTGTCTCTGTCTCTCCCTCTGTCTCTCTCTCTGTCTCTCCCTCTCTGTGTCTCTTTCTGTCTCTGTCTCTCTTTCTCTCTCTGTCTCTCCCTCTCTCTGTCTCTTTCTGTCTCTGTCTTTCTCTGCCTCTCTGTCTCTCCCTCTTTCTCTGTCTCTCCCTCTCTCTGTCTCTTTCTGCTTCTGTCTCTGTCTCTCCCTCTGTCTCTCTCTCTGTCTCTCCCTCTCTGTGTCTCTTTCTGTCTCTGTCTCTCTTTCTCTCTCTGTCTCTCCCTCTCTCTGTCTCTTTCTGTCTCTCTGTCTCTTTCTGTCTCTCTGTCTCTTTCTGTCTCTCTGTCTCTCCCTCTCTCTGTCTCTGTCTCTGTCTATCCCTCTCTGTGTCTCTCTTTCTCTCTCTGTCTCTCCCTCTCTCTGTCTCTTTCTGTCTCTCTGTCTCTCCCTCTCTCTGTCTCTGTCTCTCCCTCTCTGTCTCTGTCTCTCTCTGTCTCTGTCTCTATCTCTCCCTCTCTCTGTCTCTCTCTGTCTCTCCGTCTCCCTTTCTCTGTCTCTCTCTGTCTCTGTCTCTTGAATCCCCTTGGTTATTATTTTTCTTAAATTCCTCACATTATCTCGCATGCATTCTGGGGAAGGGTGGAGCTCTGGCCACAACCTATAGCCGTCTGCTGGGGAAGCCACAGCAGATCAGGACTCAGTCAGTGACCCCACTCCCCACTCAGGACCAGCCAGAGGAACCCAAATATGGATGCCCACCTCCCCCATGCCCATTGCAGGGGCAGCCGAGCCCCGGCAGTGGCCTCCCCACATGAGCAGTCCTGGCACCCACACCTCTGCCTGCAGCTGGGCAGCCTCCCCGCTCCCTGCACTCCCTCCTGTCTTCCCTGCTGCTGCGTGAGCACCACGAGGTCAGGAACTGATTTTACCTCCCTCACAGGAAGTCAAAGGTCAAGGGTCTTAGATGCCCCTCGCACCTGATCCTGGAGCCCTGACCCCAGACAAATGAGTCATGTCAACACTTTCCAAGATGAATGGCCACATCCCCAGCCATCGGGCAAACTTAGTAAGCCCTGTTTCCAATCATATCAAGCCTGTTCAATATAACTTTGTTTAGAGATGGGGCCTTGCTCTGTTGCCCAGGCTGGAGTGCAGTGGCACAATCGCAGCTCACCGTAGACTCAACCTCCTGGGCTCAAGTGATCCTCCCAGCTCAGCCTCCCGAGTAGCTGGAATGACAGGTGTGAGCCACTGTGCCCGTTTTAAATATAATTTTTAATGTAACTACATAAAAGCTAAATTGAATCACAACTAGAACTTTTTTAAATTTCAAGTTTGCAGTATCTTTCCTGTACTTGGAACCAGGAAAAATTTTTTTCTGGTCTCAAACCTTTTCGTAGGCCCTTGCAAAGTTCACAGGCCTCGTTTCCAAATGGAGCACGATGTGCCTGACAGATCAAAGGGCCCTGCTCAGCCCAGGAACAGGCAGCTGCCTGTGCTCGGAAAGTCCGGTGTCTAACAGGTCACAGGTCACACCGTTCACAGCAGCGTTTTTCACGACGGCCAGAGGGTGGACGAATGTGTTACACGACCCCTGCCCCGAATGTGATATGTACGCGCAATGGGATGTCAGTGACCCCAGAAATGGAAGGCAGCTCGGACCCAGGGGCCACACAGTCACCCTGAGGACCTGATGCTGAGGGAACGAGCCCCTCTCAGAAGCGCAAATACCATTTGATCCCATGTGTGAGGTCCCCAGAGTCGTCAAACCCACAGAGACAGACAATACGATGGTGGTGCCCAGGGCAGGTGGAGGTGGGGGTTGGTGTTTAATGGGGCCAGTTGATATTTGGGAAGATGTAAAGCTCTGCAGATGGATGGCAGTGATGGCTGCACAGCAACGTGAACGTGCTTCATGCCACTGAACTGTGCACTTAAAAATCATTAACATGGCCCGGGAATGGGGTGGCTCACGCCTATAATCCCAGCACTTTGGGAGGCCAAGGTGGGCGATTACCTGAGGTCAGGAGTTCAAAACCAGCCTGACCAACATGGTGAAACTCTACTAAAAACACAAAATTAGCTGGGTGTGGTGGCGCATCCCTGTAGTCCCAGCTACTTAGGAGGCTGAGGCAGGAGAATCGCTTGAACCCTGGAGGCAAAGGTTGCAGTGAGCCGAGATCATGCCACTACACTCCAGCCTAGGCAACAGAGTGGGACTCCATCTCAAAAAAAAATTGTTAAAATGGTCAATTTTATGTTAAAGGTATTTTACCACAATAAAAGCAAAGGTCACAGGCAGACCTCATGAGTGCCCTGGAGGTGCTGTTGCCCCTGGGATGGAAGCTCGTTATTTTCAAATGTTCTATATATGGGGGTCTCTATTCCGGGACATTTGCTTAAAAATCTCTCGGATCAGACACTTCTTCAGTTTTGCCTACAATTATCAATATCTAGTTTGTTTCCATAGTAGTTCAATCAGCTAAGTAAAAAGCTTGATGCTAAATCTTGTCAAAGACATTACAAATCTCCATAGATCATCTGTGAAACCACAGCTTTCAGGTTTTGAGCATAAGACCCTGGGGCTGGTGCTATAACCCCTGCCCAGACTCTTCTGAGTTTCGGGGGCCCAGCAGGGCCAGGCCGGGCACCTGGCAGGTGGGGTCATCCCCACAGGGCACCCCGACCGAGGGCAGAGCTGGCTCCGCTGCAGGGTTGATCCTGGGCTCTGGGGCATGCACGCGTCCTGTTGACACCCAGAGAACAGGACGTGCGAGTGACTCGTGAGTTGGGCCTCCCTTGCTGAAAACTTCCCTGGTGTCTGACAGCTGCGTGGACATTCAGCAGCCCTACCTTTTACCGTCAGGCTCCAGCGGCCCCTCTTTGTAGAGGTGAGACAGGCCAGGCTGCAGCTTCTAGACGAGACGCCCGAAAGCAGAGAAATACCCAGAGCAGGGACCCGGCAGCCTGGCAGCACGCTGGGCACAGTCGCAGCCCCACCTCTTCCTTCTCCTTCTTGTTCCCTCCTTCAGTCCCAGGAGAAAAATGCTCATCTCCCCACATGAGAGGTTCAGTGTAGGCATCTGGACAGGGGCCAGTTCCACACTGCTACTGACTCCGGACCACAAAGAAGCTGGAAGCAGCAGCTCCGCCTCTGCAGCCAATTGCTGGGACAGTCAGAGCTTGATTTCTCTGTGTTCTGCCCCCACTTCCAACTCAGGACCAACCAGAGGAGGCCAAACATGTCCTCTCACCAACCGCCGAACACCTCACTGTCCATCAGCCGCCTCTGCCTTCCCACAGCACCACCACCACCCTAAGCGGGCGGACTTGTGCCCTGCCCCCTGCCTGCTGATCTCAGGGTGGGGCGCTCCCAAGCTCCGAACTCAGAGCCTGGGCTTGCTGTCGTCTGGGTGGTGTTTATTTATCTCCACATGCATCTGCTTATGCAGTACATGTGTATGGGCTGTTTACTCATTATTTATTTGTGATCGACCATGTGCCAGGTGCCGTGGCAGGCTCAGCGGGGGAGCAGGCTGTGCCCCGGTGTCAACTTGGTGCTCTCGGTCCAGTGTGAGAGCTGGGCCTGGCAACAAACACACTGCGCAGAGAGTGGTGGGCGTCGTTAGGGGCACGACGGAGGTGCCAGGGGGACACCACGCAGCAGGGATGTCAGGGAGACTTCACAGAGACACCTGCACAACACCTGCTGCCAGGAGCACGGCCCAGTGGGGATGGTAGAGTGAGGAGAGCGCCGGGCACGGGGGGGAGGGGTGGGGCATGGCCCAGTGTCTGGGGAGCTGAGGCGGGGAGGGTGGGGAGGGCAGCGACAGCCCAGGGGGACACTAGAGAGGGTGGGGAGGAGCCAGCCCTGGAGCTCGAGTGCCAGCCATGCTGCCCTTTTGAATGCTGAGACCATTAAAGGGGTCTCGGGTGAGAACTACAGGCAGGATGTGGAAGCTCCTGGGTGCGTGGTGGCCTCTGTAACGGGCAGGGAGAGGCTGGAAGCGAGAGGACCCATGCGATAGCATGCACGCGCGGCCAGAGGGGATAGGAGGCTGAGTCAGGCAGGGCTGGGGGGACAAGGAGCAGAGAGAGAGGCAGGGAAGAGCAGTGGGGACGCTGAGGGGTGTGACTGGGGAGTCAGGGTGGGAATTCAGAGTGAGCCCTGGCCTCTGGCGACAGGAACGAGGGGTACATGTACCCAGCCTAATGCAGCACCTGCACTGTCCACCACCAGAAAACAAAGCACCCAAAACTCAGTAGCCCAAAAACATGACTTGTGATGGTCGCTCCGTCTTTGGGTTGACTGTGCTCAGCTGGGCGGTTCTCACACATGTTGCTCAGGCATCAGCTTTCAGGTAGCAGCTAGGCTGCCGAAAATTATCTGAAGACGCAACAGGGCTGTGTCCAAGATGGCTCCTTCACTCCTGCATCTGGTGGCTGGAGGGAGTGATGAGCTGGGAGCCCATCAACTCTTCTCTTCACATGGCCCCCGTGAGGCTCACAGGGGCTTCCTCAAAACATGGCAGCCCCAGGGTGGCTAGCGCCTTCCCCAGAGCAAGAGCCCCAGGAGGATCTGCAAGGCTTCTTCTGACCTACCCAGAGGTCACACAACATCACCTCAACCGCATTCTATTGGCCAAAAGTGAGTCCCAGAGACAGCTCAGGATCCATGTGGGAGGAAATAAATGAAGAACTACCTAAGCCAGGGCTGTGTGCCCGAGTGGTCAGTAGAAGCCAAAGAGTGAGCAAGCATCCTCACCCAGGAGAAGCATGTAGGGCAGGAGGCAAGGTGAGGCAGGGTGGGATGGGGAGGGGACGGGAGGGGAGCAAGCTTTTTGGAGTGATGAAAATATCCTAAATTTACATCATGGTGGAGTTTGCACAATCTTGTAATTATACTAATAACAATGAAGGTACACTTTAAATGGGTGAATTGTATAATATGTGAATTATATCTCAGATATGTTATAAACTTTTTTTAGAGAGAAAGGCTTTAAACAAATAAAAATAAATCTGTTAGTGTATAGAAAATGTCCAGAACAGGCAAATCCATAGAAACAGAAAGTAGATAAGTGGGAAACAACCTAAATGCCCGTTGATGGATGAATGATGGATAAAGTGTGGTGTGTCCAGGCAACATAATACTGTTCAGCCTTAAAAGAGAAGAGACTGCTGCCATATGCTACAATGTGGGTGCCCCTTGAGGGCAGTATGCAGTGAGACAGGCCAGGCACAGAAACACAAATGCTACATGATTCCACTTGCCTGAAGAATCTAAAATAATTAAACTTGGCCAGGGGCGGCAGCTCACACCTGTCATTCCAACACTTTGGGAGGCTGGGGAGGGTGGATTGCTTGAGTCCAGGAGTTCAAGACATGGGAAACCCTGTCTCTAAAAAACATACAAAAATAAGAAATTAGCTGGGTGTGGTGGTGCATGCCTGTAGTCCCAGCCACTTGGGAGGCTGAGATGGGAGGATTGCCTGAATCCAGGAAGCGAAGGTTGCAGTGAGCAAAGATGGTACCATTGTACTCTAGTCTAGGTGACAGAGTGAGACCCTGTCTCAAAAAAAAAAAAAAAGAAAGAAAGAAAATATAACTGATTTTTATATATTTATGTTGTATCCTGAAACCTCTCTGAACTTAATAGCTCTAACAGTTTCCAGTGGATTCCTTAGGGTTTCCCTTATACAGTATCATACCATCTGCATATAGAGATGATCTTACTTCTTTTGCAGTTTTTCTCAATTTATTACCTACTTGTTATAACTAGAATTTCAGCATAACATTGAATAGAAGTGGCAAGAGAGGACACTTTTGTCTTCCTCTTGAGTGCAGGGGAAAAGCATTTATTCTCTTCACCATTCAAAATTATGTCAACCAGGCCAGGTGGGGTGGCTCAAACCTGTAATCCCAGCAGGGGCCAAGAGCCCTCTTTTAAGAGCCTTTAAGAAAGACCATGCTGGCTGGGCGCGGTGGCTCAGGCCTGTAATCCCAGCACTTTGGGAGGCCGAAGGGGGTGGGTCACCTGAGATCTGGAGTTCGAGACCAGCCTGACCAACATGGAGAAACCCTGTCTCTACTAAAAATACAAAATTAGCCGGGCATAGTGGTGCATGCCTGTAATCCCAGCTACTTGGGAGGCTGAGGCAGGAGAATAGCTTGAACCTCGGAGGTGGAGGTTGCGGTGAGCCGAGATCACACCATTTTACTCCACCCTGGGCAACAAGAGCGAAACTCTGTCTCAAAAAAAAAAAAAAAAAATTATGTCCACTGGCACAGTGGCTCACACCTGTAATCCTAGCACTTTGGGAGAGCAAGGTGGGAGGATCGCTTGAGCCCAGGAGTTTGAGACCAGCATGGGTAACATAGGGAGACCCCATCTCTACCAAAAAATAAATAAAAAATTAGCCAGGCATGGTGTCTTACGCCTGGAGTCTCAGCTACTCAGGAGGCTGAGGCAAGAGTACCACTTGAACCCAGGAGGTGGAGGTTGCAGTGAGCCAAGATTGCACACCGCACTCCAGCCTGGGTGACAGAGTCAAATACTATCTCAAAAAAAAAAGAATTATGTTGTCACTTGAGCACAGTTGCTCGTGCCTGTAATCCCAGAACTTTTGGAGGCCAAGGCAAGATCACTTGAGCCCAGGAGTTCGAGACCAGGCTGATGGTTAACACAATGAGACCCTGTCTCTACAGAAAATGGAAAAAGTAGCCTAGCATGGTGGCACGTGCCTGTGGTCCCAACTACTCAGGAGGCTGAGGTGGGAGGGTCACTTGAGCCCAGAGGTCAAGGCTGCAGTGAGCTAGGATTGCACCACTGCACTCCAGCCTGGGCAACAGAGTGAGATCCTACCTCAAAAAAATTATGAAAAAAATTATGTTGTCAAACATAGAAGCGGAGAGTAGAATGGTGGTTGCCAGAGGCTGCAGAGAGGGTAAAAGGGAGTTGCTCCTGAACAGGTATAAAGTTTCAGTTTCAGTTATGCAAAATGAGTATGTTCTAGGTCTGCTATACAACATCATGCCTGTAGTTAACAATACTGTATTGTTCAATTAAAATTTTGTTAAAAGGGTGGGTCTCATGTTAAATGTTTTATTACAATACAAAATAAATTTTAGGAAGAAAGTTGTTAACTGGGTTTTTTTTTTTTTTTTGCAGATATCCTTTAACAGATCTAAAGCTGTGTGATTTCTAGTAAGTGTTTTTGTTGAACACGAACATTCTCATCCACCTTTCAGAGCGTGGCTTCCACCCGTCTAAATCCCTGGGAGTGAACTCATGGAGTTCTGGGGAGAAAAAAAATCCTGGGAGGTCAGGTTGGCCACAAAGCCCAAGATGTTCCCCAATTTACGAATTAGTTTAGAATTCCACACAACCAGCACCTCACTACCACCAAGAATTCTAATGGAAACTTTCTTCAGTGAAAACTAACTTATCTTCATCTATTTCAAGGCTGGTGCTAATTTTGGTTGTTGACTGCTTTGGCCTCTGATTATGGGAGGTATCCTGGGTGGGAACTGTCAGGGGAAGCTACTTGGAAGGCAGGACTGAGCCAGACCAAATTGGAAGATTCAAACCAGTGAAGTGGCCCAACACAGCGGATTCTCCACAGACCCAGCAGAGGCTCTCGGGGGCTGGAAAAGGGCGCCACCTGGTGGCATCTGAGCAGAAGTCAGTGACACGTTTTCACCTACATGTCAGTACAGCTCCCGAAGCAGGTCCAGCGGAAAAGCTCCGGTATGAAGTCCCTTTACAGTGTGCTGTGAGGGTGTGTAACCACAGTTAATGGAAAGGGACCTCACTGGACTCAATCCAGTGACATCACACATGCCGTGTCTCCCACCCACAGAGAGAACCCCCAGGTCTTGAGTATGTGATGCCTGGAGCCTCATCTACCTTCTGAAGGCATCGTTCAGGCACGCTTTACATATGAGCAGTGTTTGGATTATTAATTAGAAAGGTCAGAACACAGTTTCAGCGGGTATAGGAAAGTGATAGCAGCGGTGTCTGGAACATAAAGGAGAGTGTGTGTGTCCACTCTTCCTAGGGACACAGGGACGGGGACACTCCCCACTCTCCCCGGGACACGGGAATGCTCTCCACTCTCCCCTGGGACACAGGGATGGGAACACTCTTTCCTGGGACATATGGGGACGCTCCCCACTCTCCCCCGGGACACATGGGGACACTGTCCACTCTCCCCTGGGACACAGGGGGACACTCTCCACTCTTCCCCGGGACACACGGGGACTCTCTCCACTCTTCCCTGGGACACATGGGGACACTCTCCAGTCTCCCCTGGGACACATGGGGACGCTGTCCACTCTCCCCTGGGAGTTCCAGGGTGACCCTCATCGTGAAGAATGACAGGGATGGATGTAGTTTCCTGGCTTTTGACATTGACCCCCAAACCCAACTACCACTCTGGGTTTTTCCTAGCGTGTAAGCCTTAGCTGATGCCATCCACACATTATGGTCCTGTGGATTTTCCTGTAACGAAAAGGAAAAGATTCAGACAGCAGGAAATAAGGGGCCCAGGGGGAGGCTAAGGCTGTCATGATCGCGGAGAAGTCTCAACCCATGATCTCGGAAAAGCTGTCCACATTTAGGATCCCATCTGCTTCTGGGGAAAACTTCCCTGGTTAGCTTTACCTTAAGGTCTCCAAAAGGTGTACAGTTCCAAGAATCTGGAGAGGTCTTTTTGAGTTTGGGGTTAGCCTATTTTTCTAAAATGTGCACAAGTTCTGGGTCCATAGTTCTTACACACATAATTAGCAAGAGTCCCAGAAGGTGGCACGCAGACTCCTTGGATTCAGACAAACCCGAACCAAAAGGGACCTACTTGAGGCCTCTAACTGGATACAATGGAGTTAAGTTTTGGATCCAATTCAATCCTGGACCCATTCCAGTCTAAGAATTGCTCAAGGCCGGGCGCGGTGGCTCATGACTCTAATCTCAGCACTTTGGGAGGCCGAGGCAGGTGGATTGCCTGAGCTCAGGAGTTTGAGACCAGCCTGGGCAACACAGTGAAACCCCGTCTCTACTAAAATACAAAAAAATTAGCCGGGCACGGTGGCATGTGCCTGTAATCCCAGCTACTTGGGAGGCTGAGACAGGAGAATTGCTTGAATCTGGGAGGCGGAGGTTGCAGTGAGCTGAGATCATGCCACTGCACTCCAGCCTGGGCAACAGAGTGAGACTCCATCTCAAAAAAAAAAAAAAAAAAGAATTGCTCAAAGTAGAGGGCTCAAAACACATGCTCATAGAACACAAATCCAGCAGAGAGAACTCACCTATGATTCTAGATGCTTTGGGAGATCAGCAGGCACACAGGCCCTACTGAGCATTCAGTGCTCCTAGGGGGTGGCTGGAGGTCTACTTCAGATCCCACTTCTGACACCAGACTGTTAAAACAAAAACTTTGGACAAATTAGTGTGTGTGTGTGTGTGTGTGTGTGTGTGTGTGTGTGTGTGTGTGTGTGTGACGGAGTCTCGCTCTGTCATGCAGGCTGGAGTGCAGTGGTGCAATCTTGGTTCACTGCAACCTCCACCTCCCAGATTCCAGTGATTCTCCTGCCTCAGCCTCCCAAGTAGCTGGGATTACAGACACCACAACACTGGGCTAACTTGTGTTTTTAGTGGAGACGAGGTTTCGCCATGTTGGCCAGGCTGGTCTCGAACCCCTGATCTCAAGTGATCCACCCACGTTGGCCTCCCAAAGTGCTGGGATTACAGGTATGAGCCACTGCGCCCAGCCAACAGAGTTTAATTGAGCAAAACACAACTCATGAATTGGGCAGCACTCAGAACCAATGGGGGAGATTCGAGAGCTCCACTCTGTAATGTGGGCAGGGAATTTTTATAGATAGAACACAGAAGTGAGATTAAAAAAAAATCACAATTAGCTTGATTTTGTTACGGCTTGAGATGTTTGCCTTATATGGACATGATCAGATCAGTTAGCAGCCTATGATTTGTTGAGACTCAGCTATTTGTTCCAAAATATACTCATAGGTTAAGCTTTTAGCTTGTTTCTGTGGTACATTAGGTTGCAGTTTGTTGTTACCTAGAAACTCAAGGCACAGAGGCAGCCTGTTAATTGAGTTAATTTAACAGTTCAAACAAATATTTATGCACCAGTGTTTATAACAGCACTATTCACAGAGTTAGTTTGAAAGCAATCTAAATTCCTTCTTTGTATAGCCTAGACATTTCTCCTGGCCATAAGAAGGAGTGATGCCCTGACACATGCTACAATGTGGATGAACCTTGAAAACATGCTCAGTGAATGAAGCCAGACAGAAAAGGCATTAACCCAGATAAATGAAATATCCAGAACAGGCAAGTCCATTCATTGAGACAGAAAAGCGACCTGCGGTTGCCAGGGCATGAGAGGAGTGTGGAATGGGTCTGCTTAATGGATGGGAGTTTTATTTTGGGGTGGGGAAAGTGTTTGGGGACGAAATAGAGGTGGTGGTGGTTGCACAATGTTGTGAATGTCACTGAATTGTTTACTTTAGTTAATTACACGCTATGCTGATTTTATCACAATAAACTGTTTTAAAATTATTTTGTGAAAAACTGTGATGCTTGGGATTTGCTTCAAAATAATGTGGGTGGGATGGAGGTTCGAAAAGTTACCAAAAAAAAACAAAAAAAAAAAGAAAGAAAACTCCGGCTTGCAAAGAAGAAAACGGATCGGCCGTGGATCCCTCTCCAGCTCGAGGGCTGGAGCTGCAGCGGAGGCAGGAGCTGGAAGCGAGGGGTCTGCTGGCAAAGGCGGGAGTGCAGGTTCCGCTCGAAGCCCCGGCAGCCGCGGCAGGAACCGGCCTGGACGGGGTGGGGGGCGCCGCGGAGGCCGGCGGGACTTCCCATGTCTTTCTCCTCGAGCTCGGAAAAAGTTCCCACCCGGGGAATCCCGACCCTCCAACTTCGAGACCGCCGGTTCCGCGCTCGGCCCCCACCTGGACCGAGAGCTGGGGCTGGGCTGCCGCGCCCCCGGCTCTGTCCCCGCGAGGCCCCGCTCCCAGCCCCACCTAGGACACCAGGGACTCCCGGGACACCTGCGGGGCGGGGCCGGGGCGAGGCGGGGCGGGCTCGAGGCCGCACCCCGGAGGCGGAGCTGCGAGCTCCCCGCCCACCCCGCGCCCCCAGCCCTCGATGCGCAGCGGGGCCGACCCTCAGCCCGGCAGCGCCTTCCCGGAGGTGGGGGCCGCCCGCGCCATGGCCGCCGCCCAGCCCAAGTCCCCCGCGGGGGTGACCGCCCGGCGCCTGGCCCGGGGCTGCTGGTCCGCCCTCTGGGACTACGAGACGCCCAAGGTGATCGTGGTGAGGAACCGGCGCCTGGGGGTCCTGTACCGCGCCGTGCAGCTGCTCATCCTGCTCTACTTCGTGTGGTGCGCGGGGAGCGGGGCGCGGGGCGCAGGGCAAGGGCTGGGATTGGGGGCGCTGGGACTGGGGGCGCGGAGCAGGGGCTGGGACTCGGGGTGCTGGGCTGGAGGCGCGGGGCAGGGGCTGGGACCGGGGGCGCGGGGCAGGGGCTGGGATTGGGGGCGCGGGGCAGGGGCTGGGGTTGGGACCGGGGGCGCGGGGCAGGGGCTGGGATTGGGGGCGCGGGGCAGGGGCTGAGGCTGGGACTGGGGGCGTGGGGCAGGCCCCAAGAGCCCCGCAGAGCGGACCCGGGTCGCGGGAGGGCCCGTACCGTGCCTGCGGGCGGACTCAGACTTCCCAGGGTCGCCTCCGGAGCCGGCGCCGCCCCTGCCCGCAGGTACGTATTCATTGTGCAGAAAAGCTACCAGGAGAGCGAGACGGGCCCCGAGAGCTCCATCATCACCAAGGTCAAGGGGATCACCACGTCCGAGCACAAAGTATGGGACGTGGAGGAGTATGTGAAGCCCCCCGAGGTACGGGCCGCCCCCTGCCCCCCGCCCCGCCGTGCACCCCACCCTAGTG
This sequence comes from Pongo abelii, assembly GCF_028885655.2. Taxonomy (NCBI): domain Eukaryota; kingdom Metazoa; phylum Chordata; class Mammalia; order Primates; family Hominidae; genus Pongo; species Pongo abelii. The sequence continues at coordinate 131,605,506 of NC_071995.2, forward strand.
GGCGGAGGGGGCAGCAGCTGCCGCCTGGCCGACCGCCCCCTCTTTCTGAGCCCAGGGGGGCAGCGTGTTCAGCATCATCACCAGGGTCGAGGCCACCCACTCCCAGACCCAGGGAACCTGCCCCGAGGTGAGGGGATCCCGCGGCGCTGGGGGACCCTGCCTCAGCTAGGCGGGCCAGCTGTCCCTTGTGGGGTCCCTGACTGGGCCGCCTCCACCCTAGAGCATAAGGGTCCACAACGCCGCCTGCCTCTCCGACGCCGACTGCGTGGCTGGGGAGCTGGACATGCTGGGAAACGGTCAGTGTGCGCCAGCTGGGGCTGGGCGGGTGGGGCAGGGCTGCGTCCCAGCTAATGCCTCAGTGACCTCTGCCTCACAGGCCTGCGGACCGGGCGCTGTGTGCCCTATTACCAGGGGCCCTCCAAGACCTGCGAGGTGTTTGGCTGGTGCCCGGTGGAAGATGGGGCCTCTGTCAGGTGCACCTGCGCCCCGGCCTGGGGCCCAGCCTCCACTCTGATCCTTTTCCTCTGACCAGAGCCCAAACGGGCGGGGCAGGAGTGACAAGAGCTGGGGAGGGGTGGGGGCCAATGCCAGGCGGGAGCTTTGCGGGAAGAGGGGACTAAACAACCCGTCTGTGCCTCCTCAGCCAATTTCTGGGTACGATGGCCCCAAATTTCACCATCCTCATCAAGAACAGCATCCACTACCCCAAATTCCACTTCTCCAAGTAAGAGCCGCGGGGTGTGGTGACGGCCCAGCCTGAGGGCTGCCTCCTGGGAATGGGGTATTTGGGGTGCAGGTCTCGCCTCCTGCTGCCTCCTCAGGGGCAACATCGCCGACCGCACAGACGGGTACCTGAAGCGCTGCATGTTCCACGAGGCCTCCGACCTCTACTGCCCCATCTTCAAGCTGGGCTTTATCGTGGAGAAGGCTGGGGAGAGCTTCACAGAGCTTGCACACAAGGCAGGGCAAGCGCAGGCAGGGTGGGGTCAGGGGGGGGCTCCCACCTGCAGAGAGGGCCTGGGGTACAGGGGACCAGTCCCTCCTCCCTCCTGACCAGGTGGCCCCGCTCAGGCAGAGGAAAGAAATGCGATCAGCAGAACCCATCCTGTGTGGCGCTTGCTGAATTATTGACACTGGCCACGGGGCTGGCTGCTGGCACCCCTTGTGCCTCAGACACCGGACGCCCACCAGTACCCCTGAGCTGCCCCATGGGCCCCTCAGTGCACACCTCACATGCAGCCTGGGACTGACCTGGGCTTTCGAGGGGCCACTCGTGTGCCCTCCTGACCCCCTTCCCTGGCTCCTTCTTGGCAGGGTGGTGTCATCGGGGTCATCATCAACTGGGACTGTGACCTGGACCTGCCTGCATCGGAGTGCAACCCCAAGTACTCCTTCCGGAGGCTTGACCCCAAGCACGTGTCTGCCTCCTCAGGCTACAACTTCAGGTACTGTACTGGGGACACCGCTGTCCACCCTGGAATAGCTGTGGTGGGGTCCCGAGAGGCCCGTGGGGCAGCCCTGGAGTGCAGAGGATGAGTGGGCACTGGCCTTCCCATTCCAGGTTTGCCAAGTACTACAAGATCAATGGCACCACCACCCGCACGCTCATCAAGGCCTACGGGATCCGCATTGACGTCATTGTGCATGGACAGGTGGCTGCACCTGCTGAGGGCGGGTGGCCAGCCCTGCTAGCCTGGGTCTCAGCTCCTCATGCCCCACCCCTCCCTCGAGCCCCATCAGACGCTGTCAGACACTCTGACCACGACCCCATTCTCCCCAGGCCGGCAAGTTCAGCCTGATTCCCACCATTATTAATCTGGCCACAGCTCTGACTTCCGTTGGGGTGGTAAGGAACCCTCTCTGGGGTCCCAGCGGGTGCGGGGCGTCCACCAGGCCCTTACACACCGGTCTCTGCTGGCCCCAGGGCTCCTTCCTGTGCGACTGGATCTTGCTAACATTAATGAACAAAAACAAGGTCTACAGCCATAAGAAATTTGACAAGGTGTGTACGCCGAGCCGCCCCTCAGGTATCTGGCCTGTGACGCTTGCTCGTGTTTTGGGCCAGGCCCCTCCCCAACCCGGCCACTGCTCCGAGGACCAGCACCCCAGCCCTCCATCAGGCCAGGAGGGCCAACAAGGGGCCGTGTGTGGCCCAGCCTTCCCGCCCCTGCGGCCTTGCCCCATCTCTGCCCCGTCTGAGCAGATGGTGGACACTCCTGCCTCCGAGCCTGCCCAAGCCTCCACACCCACAGACCCCAAAGGTTTGGCTCAACTCTGAGCTCCTTTCCATCACACTGGACTGCAGACCCAGCCTGGTGGGGCCAGACAGTCCCCGGCTAGGGGCCTGCACAGTGGACATGGGCACCTCAATAGCGGAGCACCTCCACGCAACTGGGCACCACAGGATCCCTGTGCAAGGGCTGGGGGCATGCTCTGGCCCCAGGCTTGTGCCCTACCCTGGCATACAGCCCCTGACACCTCCTCCCCAGCTGGTCCCTACAGGGCTGCTCACTTCCCATCACCTCCCACAGCCACCTGGAACCCAAGCCAGCTGAGCTCTGAGGGGCTCTGCTCCTGGTCTTGGGCCCTGGGAACCCCACCCCACCCCACAGGCGTTGTAACCTCGAATCTGCCCAGACTCTTCCCTTAGAAGTTACAACATACTCAGTCCAATAAACCTGTGAGCAGAACCTTCTGGCCTCGTTCCTTGGGGAGGAGCATTGTGAGCCCATGAATATGGGATGCCAGGCCCTGGTGGCCTGGAGCTGGGCTACATGGTGACCTCTGTCTGGGTCATCTCCCCTCTAAGTAGCCTGGGAGGTGTGCAGGGCACATATCTGCCTGCCCCATGACCCATGGTCCCCACAGCCAGCCAGGCCACGGTCAGGTCTGCCCAGGCTGGGAGTGCAGTGGGACCCAGGCCACCTCCTCAGTGCACTTGCTTCTGACAGGGCCACCCCAGACTCCAAACCAAAGCTGGCTCATCTCAAAATGTGGGAGGACAGCATGACTCAGGAAGAGAGAAATGGGAGGGAGGCCGGGACAGCTGCACACAAGGAAAACGAAAGCTCAGACCACAGCAGTGCTCAGACCAGTGTTCATTCCTACTCCATGGGTGGGGGCAGGAGTGCCGAGATGGGAAGTCAGGCCAGGTGGGGGGTGGACGGACACCAGCCCGGGAGCCGGCACTAACTGCATCAGGGCCTGTGGGTAATCTGGTTACTGCATCCTCAGATGCTGCAGTGGTTAGACTGGTGCCCACCAGGTGGGGAGAGGAGCCCAGAACAGTGTCATGAAGTCACCTGTGCCCGTGGCAGATGACATCCTGCCTCTGAAGGGAAACCCAGTCTCAGGAGAGCTACACCACTCCCAAAGGTCAAAGAGCAGAGAAGTGCGGGAAGACAGCCCTGGTCTGACTCTAAAGCCTGAGTTTGGAGGTGTCAGCACAACTCGAGTCCTCACCCCAGCGCTGTGTTCAAGTGGCAAGAACACATCTCACAGGCCCCATTTCCCTTCACTGTGGCCCCCCAGCCTAGGGCACCGGCCTCAGGTCACCCCGCAGCCTGCACATGCTGTGGCTCACAAACATCCAGCTCATTTTTGGAGAAACTGGCTCTTCTGGTTGAGCCACCGCCATGGGAACCAGGGCCAGAGCTGCCCCCACCACTACTCAGATGCCCCCAGCTGGCCTCAGAGTGAACCCAGGCTGACCGGCGCCCAAGGCCGCGCCGGGCGACCCCTGGCCCTGCTAGGTGGCCTTCCTGGGAGACGAGCGGCTCTCCCCTGGCCCCATCACTCCTCACTCCCGAGGGTTCTCCAGATTCGCTTCCAGGAATGAAGCCCAGTCAGCCAGCCTCCCTCCTCCCCTGCTTGCCCTAATTTGATCTGATCTCCACTCTGGAGGCCTCAGCACTCCTCCATCTGAGCAGGCATCAGGTTTCTCCAGGCAGGCGGCCCGAGCAGCATCCAGGGGCCAAACACGTGCCCAGTGGTACCCAGTCCCCTGATCTGAGGCGCCCTGCACAAATACAGTGACAACCTAGAGAAACTTCAGTATGAAATACAAACAAAAACAAAGTGTAGCAGCGATGGCCTCAGACAGTAGATGGCAGGGAGAAACTAAGGCTGGCTCTGGGCCAAAGACACGAGCCTCCTGGGGAGCCTGTGGGGCCCCTCCCTCCTGTGAGGCTTTATCTGGGGTGTCTGCATTTGTGATTTACATTTCATACTCGTTTGGTGCCCTGTGAAATTGGCCTTTCTTCTTTCTGCTTCCAGCTGGTCCTGTGTGGACGTGAAGGACAAGGGCTGCAGTGAGCCAAAAGTGAGGTGCACACAGGTCTTGTTTTCCTGACGCTGATAGAGGGTTCCCTCTAGACCCGGCTCCAAATGAGCAGGGCTCACAAGCCAAAATCCAGATTCTCACGGGTTAGGGTCTGGATTCCTCAAGAAACCGGCCCACAAACTGCTCCTGTGAGGCTGTGGGGCCAGCCCATTTCTCCATGCAAACAGGTGAGACTCCAGCCCCACCAGGGCCTTGGAAACCCGTCTCGTCTCAGGGAGAGCCCAATCTCAGGGAGCCAGAAGCCCCCAGGGGCTTTTCCTCTCTCTGGGAGGCAGGACAAAGAACTGGGGGCACCTAGAGGACTCTCCCACCCCACCAGGTGTGGTGCAGGAAGCAACAGAGGCCTGGAAAAGCATTCACTGCGTGAGAAACGGCACCCAGGGCACTCGCAGCCTCGCTCATGGCCTGCTTCTTCAGGTGCTCTGGCGAGACCAGGGCCACATCCTGCTCCCGCTCCCTCCTGTGACGTCTGAGCTCCCTGAAAATGGTTTTCTTTGGTTTCCTCCCTGATCCCTGGCCTGGGGTCACAAGTTTGGACAGTCAGAGTGGTCAGTGGTCTGGTCACTGGAAGCACGGGGATGTGGCCTTGGCATCAGGCCTGGTACAGACGCAGAGGCACCCGGGGCCCAGGGCTGGCTAACGGCCCAGCTGTGGGTTCTTCTGCAGAAGCCACTCCAGGGTCTCCAGGAGGTACGACATGCTGTAGTGCTGGGCAATGTTCCGGAAGATTCCGATCTGTTCCATGAAGACCTGCAGGAATAAACAGGCACAGTGAGACCCCAGTCCACTCAGAGAGGAGGCCAAGGAGGCCAGGCTGAGCCGAGGCAGATGAGGGAGAGCCCACCTGGGTGTGGATGGTGAGGGCGAAGTCCCCCGCGCAGCTGCAGTACACAGGCATGCTGGTCTCCTTCACCCCGCGGCACTTCAGGCAGACCTGAAAGGGAGCAGCCCCGATGGGCGCCGGCCAGACCTGCCTGCTGCTTCTTCACAGGCTCGCGAGACACATTCGTGGGCCCAACAGTAAGCCTTGAGCCCCCGCTGTGCGCAGCCAGCCCTCGGTTATGAGTAAAATGCACGACCTCATCCCACCCCAGACGCCCAGTCCTGAGGCCTCCTCCAGGCCCTGCTCACTCCCTCCATCCTGCAGGCCTGGACGCCGTGCACCACCACACGGCAGCTTGGCGCGTCCCCCAGCCTCTGCTCAGATGCCCCTCGGCAAGACCTTCCTGTGGCCGAGCTGTGCAACCCCCTCTTCCTCCTTTCCTTCTCTTCACACTTGGGAGTGTCTGCCTCCTTCCCCCAGAACAAAGCACCCACAAGGCCAGCTCTTGACCCAAGGCAGGTGCTCAACCAGCGTGGATAGAACAGTCCACTAGGCTCAGGGCATGGACTGGTCTGCAGGGCAGGCCCCTTGGAGGACACCAGGGCATGCCTCAGGACCTGCACACACCCCGGCTCCCGGGAGTGCACAGAAACCCCTCTGCGGACTCCAGGGCACAAGGATGGGCGGCACACACTACTCACCAGGTCCTGCAGGGTGAAGGCCATCAGCTTCTTCTGCAGAACTTCCACCAGCGTCATCTCGATGGCAGAGGAGTCGTAGGGCGCCTGACAGTTGGAGCAGAGCCACTGAGGCAGGACCGCCCCATCCTAGGCAGAGCAAGAGTGCGAGAGGTCACCAGCCCAGCCTCCAGACTACAGTGCCATGGGCAGGATCTCAGGAGAGGAAGGGGCTGTGAGAAGCGCCCGGTGAGGGGCGAGTCTCCTGAGTGCAGCTGCACGCACTCCGGCCTCCCACCTGCACTTGAGCCCTTCCTAGAACAACATTCCTAGGACAACATTCCGAATGTGGTGTGAGGAGGCCTGGGAAGGGGCCTGTTGCCAATCCGTGTGAGTCAGAGGGGCAGCAGGTGTGACCCACAGAGCTGGGGCTGCAGAAGCCCTCAAGACACCGCAGTGCCCTCGGATGTTCTGCTCCACAGTGAAGGGCCCGCTGGAGCTCAGCCACACCTCTGAGAAGGAAGAGTCTTTACAGAGGTCCAGGTCACGGCAGAAGTTACAGCTGCGGCAGATGACCTCAGGAAGCACGTAGGAGCGGCAGGGGTCTCGGAACTGGGCCTCCTCGGAGAACTCGCCAACATCCACCAGGCGAAGCAGGTCTCGGTTCAGCTTATTCACCTGGTTTGTGATGTTGGTGTCCAGGGACAGCACCTGCAGAGACCACAGCCCACATCAGGAAGGAGCTCCTGGGGCCTCCCTGCACTGTCTAGACCAGAACCCTCTGGACCTTAGGCTACAGTTTCCTGGTGTCCTTTCCCCCCTTCCTTAGTCCCTTTAGAAGCCTCAGCTGACTTCTCTACATTGGCAGTTTTCCATCGGTGAGGACAGGCTACCCCGGGGAATTTACTAGACATTTAAGGAAGAAATGCTGCTGATTCTACACAATATCTTTCAAAACACTGAAGAGGGAGAGCACTCAACCCATTCTATGAGGCCAGCATCACCCTGATACTAGAACCAAAGACCGTACAAAGAAACTACAGACCAATAATGGCCTGAGCACAGACACAAAAATGCTCAACAAAATATCAGCAAATTGAATCCAAGATCGAAAAAAATACATAATCCAGAAATAGACCCACACAGATAAGGTCACTAAGTTATGGAAAAAGGTACAAAGATGATTCAATAGAAAAAGAATAGTCTTTTGAACAAATGGTTCTTGAATACAAGCGTATCTTGGAGATACGGCAAGTTCAGTTTCAAACCACCTCAACGGACAAACATCACAATAAAGCAAATCACAAATCTTTTGATTTCTCAGTGCATATAAAAGTTTCGTGATTTTTGGCTCACGCTTGTTTTCTCAGTACATATAAAAGTTACGTGATTTTTGGCTCACGCTTGTTTTCTCAGTACGTATAAAAGTTACGTGATTTGTGGTGGCTCACGCCTGCAATCCCAGCACTTTGGGAGGCCAAGGCAGGTGGATGGCCTGAGGTCACGAGTTCAAGACCAGCCTGGCCAACACAGTGAAACCCTATTTCTACTAAAAATACAAAAATTAGCTGGGCATGGTGGCGGGTGCACCTGTGATCCCAGCTACCTGGGAGGCTGAGGCAGGGAATCGCTTGAACCCAGGAGGTGGAGGTTGCAGTGAGCCAAGATTGCACTACTGCACTCCAGCCTGAGTGACAGAGTGAGACTCCATCTCAAAAAAAAAAAAAAAAGTATGTGATTTTTTTTTTAATTTTGGGACAGGATTTCGCTCTGTCACCCAGAATGGACTGCAGTGGCGCAATCATGGCTCACTGCAGCATTGACTTCTTGGGGCTCAACTGATCCTTCTACCTCAGCCTTCCCAGTAGCTGGGACGACAGGCATGCGCCACCATGCCCAGGTAATTTTTGTAATCGTTGTAAAGACGGGTTGTGCCATGTTGCCCAGGCTGGTCTTGAACTGCTGGGCTCAAACAGTCCACCCACCTTGACCTCCCAAAGTGCTGGGATTACAGGTGTGAGTCACCTGTAAGTTTTGCCCAGACAAAACTTAGGTTTACCCTATACTGTAGTCTATTAAGTGCATAACAGCATTATGTCTAAAAAAACAATGTATGTACCTTAATTTTAAAATGTCTTATTGTGCAGAAATGCTAACGATCATCTGAGCCTTCAGCGAGTCACAATCGTTTTGCTGGTGGAGGGTCTCGCCTCAATGTAAATGGCTGCTGACTGATCAGGGTGGTATTGCTGAGTGGGGGTGGCTGTGGCAATTTCTTAAAACAAGACAACAATGAAGTTTGCTGTATCGACTGACTCTTCCTTCCATGAAAGATTCTCTGTAGCATGTGATGCTGTTTGATAGCATTTCACCCACAGTAGAACTTCTTTCAAAATTGGAGTCGGTCCTCTCAAATTTTGCTGCTGCTTTGACAACTAAGTTTATGGAATATTCTCAATCCTTTGTTGTCATTTCCACAATGTTCACTTTCATCTCAAGAAACTACTTTTTGGCTGGGCGCAGTGGCTCACGCCTGTAATCCCAGCACTTTGGGAGGCCGAGGTGGGCGGATCACAAGGTCAGGAGATCGAGACCATCCTGGCTAACATGGTGAAACCCTGTCTCTACTAAAAATACAGAAATTAGCCAGGTGTGGTGGTGTATGCCTGTAGTCCCAGCTACTTGGGAGGCTGAGGCAGGAGAATGGCGTGAACCTGGGAGGCGGAGCTTGCAGTGAGTCGAGATCGTGCCACTGCACTCCAGCCTGGGCGAGTGCGAGACTCCATCTCAAAAACAAAAAAAACAAAAAACAACAACAACAACAAAAACTACTTTTTTTGGGCTGGGCGTGGTGGCTCGTGCCTGTAATCCCAGCACTTTGGGAGGCCAAGGCAGGTGGATCACCTGAGGTCAGGAGTTTGAAACCAGCCAGCCTGACCAACATGGTGAAACGCTGTCTCTATTAAAAATACAAAAATTAGCTGAGCGTGGTGGCAGGCACCTGTAATCCCAGCTACTTGGGAGGCTGATGTAGGAAAATCACTTGAACCCAGGAGGCGGAGGTTGCAGTGAGCCAAGACCGCACCACTGTATTCCAGCCTGGGCGACAGAGCAAGGAGGCTCCATCTCAAAACAAAACAAAACAAAAAACTACTTTTTTGCTCATCCATGAAAAGCCACTCTTTATCTGTTAAGTTTTGTCCTGAGATTGCAGCAACTTGGTCACATCTTCGGGCTCCACTTCTAATTCTAGTTCCCTTGCTGTTTCCACCACATCTGCAGTCATGCCTCCCACAATAGTCTTGAATCCCTCAAAGTCATCCATGAGGGTCAGAATCAACTTCTTCCACACTCCTGTTAATGTTGATGTTTTGACCCCTTCTCCCATGAATCACAAATGTTCTTAATGGCATCCAGAATGGTGAATCCTTTCCAGAAGGTTTTCAATTTACTGTGCCCAGTTCCATCAGGGGAATCACTATCTATGGCAGCTATAGCCTCATGAAATGTATTTTTTAATAATAAAGGTTGAAAGTCGAAATTGCTCCTTGATCCATGGGCTGCAGAAGGGATGTTGTGTCCGCAAGCATGAAAGCAACATTCATCTCCTTGTATGTCTCCATCAGAGCTCTTGGGTGAGCAGGTCCACTGTCAATGAGCAGTACTATTTTGGAAGGAATCTTTTTCTGAGCTGCAGGTAGTGGCCTTAAAAGACTGAATGAGCACTGGCTTTGACTTAAAGTCACCAGCTGCATCTGCCACTAACAAGAGTCAGCCTGTCCTCTGAAGCCAGGCTCTGAGGCCTCCTCTCTAGCTATGAAAAGTCCTAGATGGCATCTTTTTCCAATAGAAGGCTGCTTTGTCTACACGGAAAATATGTTGTTAGTGTAGCCACCTTCGCCAGTGATCCCAGACAGATCTTCTGGAGAACTTGCTGCAGCCTCTCCCCCCGCACCTGTTGCCTCATTTGCCCTTTTATGTTACCGGGACGGCTTCTCTCCCTAAACCCCATGAACCAACCTCTGCCAGCTTCAAGCTTTCCTTCTACAGCCTCCTCAGCTCTCAGCCTTCATGGAACCGAACAGAGTGAGAGCCTTGCTCTGGGTGAGGCTCTGGCTTGAGGGGATGTTATATCTGGTTTGATCTATCCGAACTCAACTTTCTCCGTATCAGCAACAGGCTGTTTCACTTCTTTATCTTTCATGTGTTCACTGGAGGAGCACTTGTAATTTCCTTCAAGAACCTTTCCTTTGCAGTTGACTTGGCTAACTGGTGTGAGAGGCCTAGCTTTCAGCCTATCTCGACTTTCGACATGCCTTCCTCACTAAGTTGAGCCATTTCTAGCTTTTTATGTAAAGTGAGAGACGTGTGACTCTTCCTTTCACTTGAACACGCAGAGGCCATTGCAGGGCTATTAACTTATCTAATTTCTATAGTGTTGTGTCACTGGGACTGGGGAGGCCCAGGGAGAAAGGGAGAGATGGCAGAATGGCCCTGGAGTGGAGCAATCAGGACACGCACAACATTGATTAAGTTCACTGTCTTCTATGCGCATGGTTCATGGCACCCCAAAACAATTGCCATAGAAGCATCAAAGGTTATCACTATAATAATAGTGGAAAAGTCTGAAATATCCTGAGAGTTACCAAAATGTGACACAGACACAGTGAGCACATGCTGTTGGAAAGATGAGATTTGCTCAATACAAGATTCCCACAAACCTTCCATTTGTAAAAATACATGTAACCACTTCGAAGCACAATAAGACAGGATATGCCTGCAATCAGATATCCCATGCAGAAATATGGACTTGGATCTACAGCATGCATACTGTATAAAAATTAACTCAAATGGATAAAACCTAAAATTTCACCAAAGAGGACAGACACCAGGACAGCAAGGAAGCCCATTAAAAAATGCCCCACAGCCAGGCGTGGTGGCTCACGCCTGTAATCCCAGCACTTTGGGAGGCCGAAGCAGGTGGATCACTTGAGGTCAGGAGTTCGAGACCAGCCTGACCAACATGGTGAAACTCTGTCTCTACTAAAAATACAAAAAATTGGCGGGGTGTGGTGGCAGGCACCTGTAATCCCAGCTAACCTGGAGGCGGAGGTTGCAGTGAGCTGAGATCGCGCCACTGCACCTCTGCCTGGGCAATGAGAGTGAATCTCCATCTCAAAAAAAAAAAAAAAAAACCCACATCATTAGTCGCCAGGGAAATGCAAATCAGAAACACAATGTGATACCACTACACATCTACTGGAATAGCTGCAATTTAAAAACCCAATAATACCAAGTCCTGGTGAGGATGTGGAACTGCAACTCTTGCCACACACTGCTGATGAGACCCTGACACGGTGCAGCCACTTCAGAAAAGAGTTTGGCAGTTTCTTATCAAGTTAAACAAACACTTAAAAAATGACCTCAGAGAACTGAAATTTATGTTCACACAAAAACCGACACCTACAGAATGTTTATAGCAGCTTTGTTATTAATCACCCCAAAGTGAAAGCAACCCAAATGTCCTTCCACCAGTGAATGAAAAGCAAGCTGTGGTTTGCCCACACAACAGACACTACTCGCAACAGAAAGGAAGGGAGTTCTGATACACATGAGCGTGTGGGTGAACCACACTGCAAGTGTGTTTTGCTAAGAAGCCAGATCCAAAAGGCTGCACAATGTCTCTACTTATGTGACGCTCTGGAAGAGAAAAAAAATGCAGGGACGGAGGACACACCAGTGGCTAAAGGGTGTCAGGTGAGGAGGGCAGTGCAGGGAATGTTTTCGGGCGGTGACTATCCTGTATCCTGCTGATGGTGACACAGTTCCATCCACCTAGGAAAAATCACACAACTGCACGCCACAGAGTACATTTTACTGTATATACATTACACCTTAATAAAAATGAATTTAAAACATGTAAAAGTCAATAAAGGAATTAAAATGGTGAGCTAAAAACACTTCTTCACCACAACCAGACCTTGAGGCCGTCACCTGATCTCCAGCGTAACCTTAGCCGTGCGTGAGATGCAGTTTGCTGGGAAGGCTGAGTGAGGAAATGGACAGTGAAGCGCTCTGCTCTGTAAGGGCTGACACCCGCGGTCGTTATCTGGTAATATTATCCCTCCTTGGACTCAGCCTGCCTTTCCCAGAAAGGCCATAGCATCCGAGCAAGCTCTCATCTCATCAGCTCTGGGTCCCGGTCCAGCCTACTGGTCTCCGGTGACCCATCCTCCCAGCCGGTGGCAGTGGGTGTTCGGCTGTGCCTTCACCAACACACCAAGCTCACCCCCCAGGGCCTTTGCGTCCTCCCTCCTCCTGCACCAGGTCCCAGCGCCCCTCACAGGCTCCGTCCCCACAGCACCTGCGCCTCTGAACGGCCCTCTCCCTTCTCGGGTCGGCTGGCAGCAGACAGGCCCCACAAGGCAGGGCCTTTCCTGTCTTGCTCACACCTGAGCACAGATGCCGGAACTGTGGCTGCATGTGACAGGGACATGATAAATGTTGGTGGAATGAACAAGTAACTTACACCTGCTCCTCACCTTGCACACGCTGGTACCCTGACCCTACACATGTAGGTAACACCCCCTTGCACAGGTGAAAGCCTCATCCTGCATTCATTAACATCCTTACCATGAACAGGTATGTCGGTGTCCTTATCTTGCACACATACGCTAGCACATTCATGGTGCACGCGTTACAGCCTCACCTTGCACACATTAACATTCTCGCCTTACACATGTACGTTAGTGTCCTCTCCCCACATGCACACTGGCACTCTCACCTTGCACACGTATTTGATGAACTCCAGAGCAGGGTTATTGAGCAGCAAGTGGGAACCGGGGAGGACAGGAAACATCTCCGAGAGCTCAGTGGAGTTCCGAGAGCCTGTGACTTTCTTCTGAATCTTCTGAGTGATGTTGAAGAAGCTCTGAGTGAGTTCATTTGCGACATAATCCTGAGAGAAGGTGATCATTCCTGGAAGTATAAGGATGCTGAGGGAGGGGTCTGGGACCTGTCTGGCACTGGGGACCTCCCACCTGGGGGACTGGCACCAGGGACCACCCATGGCACACAGAGGAGTTAGGTCACTGGCACATGGCAGTGGCCTCAAAAGACAAAAGACTGCTCACCGGGAAGGGCTCCGGCCGCCCCTTCGGCCTCCTGGGAGAGCTGGCTGGCCCCCCTCCTCCTCACGGGGGTGCTCCCTGGAGCACTGCGCCTCAACCCATCCTTCATGCAGTGGTACACGGCCACAATGTACGCTGTGGAGAGACACACACACCACAGGCCCTGAGTCGGGCTGCTGCAAATACCCTAGAATCTGAGGGGACCCATGGCTGGTCAGATCGCCTCACAGACGAGACTAAAATGTCATTGTTAATAATTTTATTTGCGGCCTTTAGATGAGCTAAAAGTAAACTAGACAAGTGAGAAGTGGAAATGAGAAGGAACACTCGCTGACACCTGAGTTCATTGTCAGAGAGAAAACTGTATAAATGGGGCCATGCACACTAAGTGTCTCACTGGGTAGCACATGAAAAACAGCTCCCAACACAAGCAAAGCCAGGGCCCCTGGCATCAGCAAGCTTCTCCAAAAACTCCTCCGGGCCTGTCACCTGGTACTTACCTTTTTTTTTTTTTTTTTGAGACACAGTTTCACTCTTGTTGCCCAGACTGGAGTGCAATGGCGCAATCTCGGCTCACTGCAACCTCCGCCTCCTGGGTTCAAGTGATTCTCCTGCCTCAGCTTCCCGAGTAGCTGGGATTAAAGGTGTGCACCACCACACCTGGCTACTTTTTGTATTTTTAGTAGAGATGAGGTTTCACCATGTTGGCCAGGCTGGTCTCAAACTCTTGACCTCACGTGATCCACCTGCCTCAGCCTCCTAAAGTGCTGGGATTACAGGCGTGGGCCACTGCACCCAGCCAACCCGGAACTTTTCAAAAGAGACTTAGAAAGTTGCAAGAGAGAACTGAGAAAGTTAAAGACTCAAGGACAAGTGACAAAAATACAAAATGATCATCAACGAAGGCCTCTGTGACTGCATCCGCCTGTGTGTGCACATCACAACCTGCTGTTTTCACCTAGGGGGTTCTTTAACTTAGGGCTCTGAACTACAAACAGTGCTTCCTCGATACACTTTGTCTGCACACTAACCTGCATAGCTTGATTTGCAAACTCTAAGCCTGCAGACCCAAACCAAGGCATAGGAACTCCCCCAGCAGAAAGTTAGGCCTCACAGACCAGCCAGGGGGCAGCTGACCTGACCCAGGGGGTTATCTTCAGCTACTGAACGTGCACACACACAAATCTTCCCTGGGAATGTATGTGACTGAGTTACCAAATCAGATGGCGGGAGCAGAGCTAGGAAACTCCTCAATGACACGGCCAGGGGCAGCCGCTCCCCATGGAGTTTCCTGAGAGAGCAAGGGCTGGAGGGAAGACAGTCACCCCTCTCCGGGTCCTCCAGTGGAACATGCCTGGAGCCTGGAGAGGAGGCCCCTCGGCTCACAAAGTCCCAACTGCTGGGCACGCTCCGCCCGATCTGATTTTCCCACTGTCTGCCTTCTTGTGATACCATGGCACAGGAGCCGCATCTACTAACCATGAGTCCCTTTAGTGGGGGCTGCACAGCCCTGGGCTCTGGGCTTACCTGAAACGATCATGAGGAAGTAGTTCTGGCAGGAGGCTGCCTGTGGCAAAAACTGCAAAATGTTCCAGTTGTTTTCCAGTAAATCCTCCATGTTGGATTCCTCCGCCTCTTCCTCCTCCTCCCCATCTCTTTCCTCCTCATCGTCCTCATTTTCCTGCTCATCGTCTGCTCCCCCTGCTTTCTGGGAGTCTTGCTGTAACACACGAGACAACGCGGCTGTGTGTGCACCATCGCGGCCTGGTAGAGGGGTAGGGTGCCACAGCGAAGGCTCCTCCAACCTGGGTCCATCTGCCCCGTGTGACCAGAGCCTTCCGTGCAGTCAAGGCATCCCCTGGAGCCTGCGTGAGTCCCCCGGGTGGCTCCCAGTACAGAGTGCTTTGTGGGAAGCGCCTGCACACACACAAGTCCCAGTGGCCTGGGACTGCGAGCTTCACTCTGCTCTTCCAGAGCTCACTTTAATTACTGAACTCCCACTCCCCAAGGACAAAAGAACCAGCCACAGCTTCCCGGTGACTGTTCCCTCCTCTGAGTCCATGAATCTCCTGGGACGGCACGACCCTATCACAGACCCAGCCTCCCGTGCAGCCTGTGTTCGTGCCATGGTGCCGTCCACATCTGTGTAGACACTGACACCCACTGCCACCTGCCCTGACCACACGCTGATCCCCTCCTCAGAGCGGTCTACACTGCCTGAGTTTCTACCCTCCCACTTTCTTCTGAATCCCTTCAATCAGGGTTTGTCCCCCAACTCCAACCAGAATCGCTCCCATCCAGGTGTCCTGGGCAGTCTTGGCTTCATCCTGCCAGCTCCCAGAAGTGTCTGCCTCCTTACAGAGGGCTTTCCCTCTGACATCTGAGCCCCTGGCCCTGGTACCCACAGCTTCCTCTCAGTCCTCTATGAGGGCCCCTGTGGAGGACACAGGCCTCCTCTCAATCCACCCAGCCACTCTCTGGCCACTCCTGCACCAGCTGATCACCCACGTCTCAACCTTGCAAATACCATGAGTCCCAGCCAGACGTGACCCCTTCCTCAGACTGCTCCTGACAGCCACCTCCACTCACCCACAGCCTGGCCCGCACCTGGGCATTTGCACACATCCGATCCGGTGGCCCCTTGGCTCCACTTCAAAGCCTACCCAGGCCCTTCTCACCAACCTCGCTGCCCGGCATCTCCCTGACACAGGCACTAACTGGCTTTACCTGCCTGTGCCCTCCGATGGTGGGTTATCCACGTGGGGCCAAGAAAGCTCCAACATCACCCACACAGAACCTCCCATTGC
Source organism: Pongo abelii (assembly GCF_028885655.2). NCBI lineage: Eukaryota > Metazoa > Chordata > Mammalia > Primates > Hominidae > Pongo > Pongo abelii. Next base: position 131,621,285 of record NC_071995.2, read on the forward strand.
CATGAAAGCCGAAGCCCTGCCCTGCCATGCCCAAGTTGCCTGGCCCTGCCAGCTCTCTGCCTGCATCTGCAACCACTGCTCCACTGATTTGTGCTTTGCCTCCCTGGTGTCCACCCGCTGGAGGCACCTTATGCTCACACAACTATGGTGCACTTCATCAGCTCTCGGATTCCCTGTCACCACCTCACGGGCCTCCACCTCCCTGTTGCCCATGGCAAGCCTTGCCCCCACCAGGGCTGACGCCACACTCCACACTGACGTGCTTGTCTGCGCATGGTCCCTCCCCATGTTCATGAGGGCAGAATGTGGGTGCAGTGTCCGCTGCTGCACAGCCAGGCCTGTCAGGGCCCTGAGCACTCAGCACTTGTTGCAGGAATGAACGCGACCCCCAAAGCTGGCTCGGGTGCCACACTGCAGCTCTCTTACCAGTCCACAGTGAATACGAGATGAAACTTTTCCTTTGATTCCGCCATAGTTAGATGGATCCATCCAGAGAAGAAATTCCCAGCATCGAGAGAAAGAAATTGTCAAAGAATGGAAGATCTCCTTTGAATGGATGCTGCAGAGGAAGCATTGAAGATGCTGCTTAAATGAAATCGACCTTGTTCTCAACTTTCCTTTTTTCCCCTTGTTTCTATCTGTCACTTACTTAACATTGAATTTGAAAGTTCATTCAGATCACATCATCCCTCAGGCTTCCTAGGGAAATGTGGTAAATGTAAAACTAAGGAGGCCCACCAGGCCCCTGGGAGCTGGAGCCACAAAGAGAGCTGGGTGCCTCCTCGTGCTGGGGATGGCCCACAGGGCGTTCTGCCTCTGCTCTGAGGCCTCAGGTGACCTGCAGCTGCAGGTAACCAACCACTGTGCTTCCCACTGCAAAGCTCTTTTAAGCTATCATCATCGTTGTCACTCCTCAGTTAAGCCTCCCTAGGGCTGACCCAATCCTCTGCAGGTTAGATCCATTTAAGGGAAAAAAAAAAAAAAAAAAAAAAAAAAGAACAGGCCAGGCACGGTGGCTCACGCCTGTAATCCTAGCACTTTGGGAGGCTGAGGCAGGAGATCGCCTGAGCTGAGGAATTCAAGACCACCCCAGGCAACGTGGCAAAACCCTGTCTCTACAAAAAATACAAAAATTGGCTGGGCATGCTGGCATGCACCTCTAGTCCCATCTACTCAGTGGGCTGAGGTGGGCAGATAGCTTGAGCCCAGAGGTTGAGGCTGCAGTAAGCCATGACTGCACCACTGCACTCCAGCCTGGGTGACAGAGCAAGACCCCATCTCTTAAAAAACAAACAAAACCCCAAAAAATGGAAGAATAAACAAAGAAAGAAAGGAAGGAAGGAGGAACATCCTAAATCAGTTTCAAAATGCAGCTGAGTAGCCCACACCGCAGCTCCTGCAGGAGAACTTTATGTTCACCCTAACTCTGCTCTTCACGCTAAGGGAGAATAGCAGCCTGTTTCCCTACATGAGCAACCCCGGCCTCCTCAGGTACAGGGCACCCCTGGAGCTGCCCATGGCCAACGTGGGGAGAGGCACATCCTTCCCATTATCTCAGCCATGCTCTGAAATACAATTCTAGCCCAAGCCAGCTTTCCCGGGCACACAGCGTGACCACTGACCATCAAGGCTCATCTTGGATAGACATAAGGGGCCACAGTGGGTCTGCACTGTGTTTCAGATTAATCCAGTGCATATGGTTTGATTAGGAATGAAAGTCTTACAAGCTCTACCTTCCTACTTCTCAGTGATAAGACCTATTATCAATTTAGTGTCAGCCTTTTCTGCAGCGCCCCCAGATGCTACCCCTGTAACCATGCAAAGACCAGACCCATGCAGACTCTCTGTGCCTCCACAAGCAACTCCCCTCTGCGCTCAGAAAGGGCTGCATTCATCCCCAGGGTGAGCGCACCTGGGAGGCAGCTTCCTACTATCAATCGAACAAAATTCTGTTGCTTTGTCTTCTATTTAGATTTAAATAGTGCTGAGTGTGTGAGAAGCACAGCAAGGCCCAGGAGGGAACCTCAGGAACATGGCCTGGAAGGCAGGAAGTCAAAACCACAACACCAGGCTCTGACAGCTGAGAGCTGTGCACACCTGAGCACCCAGGAACCACACCACTCCACTCGCCAACACTGACGTCTATCAAAAGGTTTACACGTCAACACTTACAAGGTGCATATATTCAGGGCAACTTGAATCTGTGCCTCCCATGGGGAAAAAAAAAACAAACAAAAATCACTGTGGAACCTTCTTAGCAAAGGCAGGCCACTTCCTGAACTTGCTCAACTCAAGCTGCACACCTGCGTGGCCTCCGATCTGCTACCGCGCACGGGTGGTGGTAACCCCCTTTTCACGCTGCTCGGATTCACCATGGTGACTTCTGCGCTTCTAAGGACCTCCCAGCCCACCCAGGAGGACAGCTGGCACCTCAGGGGGTCATTTTAGCATCCCTCTCAAAGCCACAGTGCTGCGTCACCAGGACCAGCGAGCCGCACCTGCGGGTGACGTACTCCACGTAAGCGATGGCATCTTCCACACGGCGCTTCTTTGTACAGAGGATGATGCGGTTGAAGTTGGCGTAGATGACTGACGACCCCAGGCGCTTGAACTCAGCGATGAGCCTGTGGAGCAAGTTGAGAGTCCGTGGTGGAGACGCCACAGCCGTGGAGAGCCAGAGGGCACTCAGAAAATCCACAAGGGAAAAGAGCTGAGGGTCCTGAAGCAGAAAAGCCTCCGAGATACACTAGAACCCAGAAGCTAATGAAGAGCAAAGATTTCTGCACGGCAAAAATCCACCACAAACAAAGGCAAAAAATAACCAAAAACAGGAAAAAATTAGCAAATTCTTATCACAGAAAAACGGCAACTTTTTGTATGAAGACAACTCATTCGATGTTTAATAAGAGAAAAATCACCAAAACTACATAAAAATAGACAAAGGACTAGAAGAGAAAATTCGACTTCATTCATTACAAGACTCCTCAGTTAAGACTGCACCGAGAAGCACTTTTATCCCAGCAGTTGGGTAATAATCCCCGGCCATGTTGATGAGGCGCGGCCAGAGAAGTGTCCACAAGGGGCCTCTGTGGGGCCGCTCTGGTGAAGTCCATCAAATCAGGATTCATCCCGAGTTATAACACCTGTGAGGCCTGCAAGAGGGCTACGCCCCAGAAGTTACCCCACAGATCTATCTGCATGAGCTCATGCACAAAGCCTCTCACTGATTTGCTATTTGTAACGACGGCACAAGGCTGGAGAGAGGCTAAATGTCCTTTCATATGGCATGTCCTCACACAGATCTCACACAGGCATATTTTCACTAAAACAACAAGGCACACAGCAATACAATGTGTAGCATGACTTTGTGCAGGAAAGGGGCAGGAGAGGAGGTGCCACCTAGTGTTCTCTGCAGGATGTGCAGGCGACGCTGCAGCAGCAGCTGCGTGTTTCTCTGGGATCCTTTGGATTGTTATGCTCCACAAACTCAGAAATAGACTACTTATCCCAGAGGCACTGGCTGGCCACGTCTCTGGTTCTGGGGAGTAAGGGACCAGCCCAGATGAGGATGCGGTGGACAGCCCAGGGAGGAGGAGCACTCACTGCAGGAAGAGCTTCTTCATCATGTTGTGGAGTGTGCGGTGCAGGGCGGGGTCATGAAGCAGAGAGGATGGCGACCGAAGCCAGCGGTAGAAGTGCATCACCTGGTTGTCTGCATAGATGTTGTGGTACTGGGTGATCTCTTTCACCCAGCCCACGACCATGCTCTTCAGGATCCTGAAAGAGAAGGTGCAGGACACCCTCGTACCCTCAGCCTCCCACGCTGCTGCCACGCAGGATGCTCCAACTGAAACAGGCACAGGTTTTCCCTACATGGCTGGGTCCAAATCCGTCACTGTCGCCTCCCCTTCTCACTGTCCCTACCTTAAGTCACTGTCCAAATTTCATCCCTTCACCCTCACGCCTCATCTGTTTCTTTCCATTTCATTCCTTAAACTGGTTCAGGCTTCACCACAGCCCTCAACACAACCCAAACTCTGTGTGTTCTGAAGCAGGACGGGAGGGCAGCACAGTACAAGGCAGCAAGTGTGTGATGGGCCGGGGACCCTGACAGGAAGGACACAGCAAAGCCATTGCCTAGACATCAGAACACCACACTAGGCCGGATGCAGTGGCTCACGCCTGTAATCCCAGCACTTCGGGAGGCCGAGGCAGGTGGATCACCTAAGGTCAAGAATTTGAGACCAACCTGGCCAACATGGTGAAACCCCGTCTCTATTAAAAATACAAAAATTAGCTGGGCTGGTGCACACCTGTAATCCCAGCTACTCGGGAGGCTGAGGCAGGAGAATCGCTTGAACCCGGGAGGTGGAGGTTGCAGTGACACGAGATGGTGCCACTGCACTCCAGCCTGGGTGACAGAGTGAGACTGTCTCAAAAAACAAAAACAAAACATCACCATACCCACATGGCCCCAGCTGGTCAGAGACAAGAACTTAGAGGCCTCTCTCCCGCCTAGCAGGCTGGGCCCTGCCTTCCCGCCATTTCCTTTAAATGGACCATTCAGGTGTTTGCCCGTGAACTAACACATGCCTACACCCCATTCCCTTACACGGCTAGCTGCCCTGGGCACTCTCCCTATCTGACTCTTCAGTCCTGCCCTGCAGGATCCAGGGATGGAGGACGGCCTCCCTACTCACGGCACCCTCCCTGACCAGGAGCTGTGAGGAACACATCTTTGCACTTGTTCCCTATTGTGGTGGTGACTGATTTTGTGCCTTCCCTCTGAAGAGGCAGGGGCTGCCCTGGGCTGGGTCTTCCCTACAACACTAGGGGGAACACAAGGCTAGGCCCCTACACCGAAGCAATGGTCAGGCAGGTGGGACCTAGACACAGGTCACACAAAAGCCACAAGGGCGTGTGCCAGTGTAAACAAGTTTCCCGTGGTGGGGGGCCCTGGTCACAGGCCAGACAGCTAGGCATTGGCCAGTGCACTGTACACGCCCTGTCCGGCCCCCTTCACTTCCTGTGGGGCAGAGATGCCAGCTGCTCTGGTACTGGAACCCCAATTCAGCTAAAGGATTCCAAAACTGCACGTCACCCTACTGAAGAAGCGGGAACTTCAATGGGGTCAAGAACAGAATGTTACAAGAGAACCTACAGAGGTCCAAGTCCCATTCCTAAAACTCCCTTTCATCACAAACTCTTCAATAATTCGGCAAACCCCATGTTCTCCAGAGCGGCAGTTTGGGGATCTGCCGTTGGACTCCTTCTACCTTTCAGGCCTGGGCTACTGTGTCTCTGCCTAGACCCTGCTCCCGGCTCCCAACTGCCTCCCTGCCTCATTGCCCATCTCTGGCATGCTCCCTCTCCCCTTTTGTATGGAGTCATTAAAACTATGGCTGAGTACAGGCTCTGGAATTACAAAGACTTGTTTTTGAGCACCAACCCTTCCATTCATGTGTGGTATGACCACAAAGGCAGCCCCTCTGACCTCAGTTTCCTTATCTGAAAAACAGACAATAACTGCTCCCCGTCCCTGGGCTGATGTGGGGACAGAGGCAGAATGCGAAGTGCTCGGCCCACCTCCTGGTACACAGCAAGCGTTCCCCAGCATAAACCACCGCTGGTGGGTACTGCGAGTAGCCGTCCTCAACCACGCTCTCCGCAGCAGACCGATGGCTCCTGACCCTCAACCATGCCCTCTGCAGCAGACCGACGGCTCCTGACACCTAAGTGCTGATGCCTCACACGTCATACTCAGTAGAGCCGGCTGGAGATCCCTATGATGTACCCTTGGTCACATTGAAAAGTGGCCCTGGTTAGAAAGGCTCTTTGTGTGAAGTATCTCTGGCCACAGGGAGGTCAGAGGCAGCACATGGAACAGTTGCCAGGGACCAGGCTGGACTCACACGGTGGTAAAGACAACAGACTGAAGATGGGAAACTCGCCACACAGTGGTCTCTGGCTCTGCCATTAAGACTAAGGGAAGCCCAATGGACCTTGTCTTAGACCTTAGCTTTCCAAATTAAGGGCAAAGGATAAGACCCTTCTATTAGTAACACTCCTTCCCACAGAGGGTGGCACCTGAAGGTGTTAGAGCACAGGGCTGTCTCATCATAGCTGGCCGGGGCACTGGCAGCCTGACCACCCGTGATCATGTCCTCCAGGGAGGCCTGCTGGATCACGTCGAAGCTGATCCCCATGCTGTCGGCCCCCTCCATGTCGTTGACATGGTGAGACTGGAGAATGGTGTTGACGGCCAGGTTCTGAAGGTCCAGCTCCACACACACTGCACAGGAAGACGCCATGCTCAGCCAGCATCCTGCCAGCTCCAGCACCACCAGCCCCCCGGGCCTGACTCCAGCCACCACCACCTCCAGAACCAGCATCAGACCTGCCCACACCCATCCTCACACCTGCCAGGCTATTCAGATTCCCGAGGGCACAGGAGGCCCCACCTGGACCTTGACCCCAGGACCGTCTCCTACAGCCTCAGCTCTGACCTGCACGGTCGAGCTCTGAGCCCATCCTCGGGCACTCTCGCCTTGAGAAGGTGTCACAGAATGGCTGAAACACCAGCCAGGTCTCATGGGCCTCGTCCTTCCACCCACTTACCTGTGGAGTAACAGCCTGAACTGTTGATCTCAACAGTGGCTTGGTCATCGAACTCCATGACAAGACAGTTGTCATCAGCCTCCTTTCCACCCAGGTCAGGGCGGGCCGTAGGGGACAGCCAGAGCAGGTGGTTGTGGCGTTGGAGGTGGCGGGCAAAGAAGAGGTCGGAGCCGAATGTGGAGATGTCCTCTGGTAGGTTCCCAATGGGAATGTGAAAGTACCTGCACCGGGACACAGGTCAGCACTGGGGCACAGGTTGGCGCCGGGGCACAGGTCAGCACAGGGTATATCGCCGGGTCACAGAGACCACCGAGGCTGGCTCTGCCTGGGGACCACTGGCCCACAATGACAGTGCTGCGCTCACCTGCTCATCTCGAAGGCCTGCGACAGGCAGGTGTCCAGGTTGAGGTAGTGTCGGATCATGCGCCGGGCTCCATGGCGCTGCCAGTCCAGGACCCCATAGTTGATCTTGTCGGCCACACAGATAGGCACCAGTGGGAATTCCTCCAAGACGGGAATCTCACTGGCCAGCCTCTTCAGCTCCCAGCTGGACTGAACAGCGATGAGTGTGGGCCCCCGGCGCTCCTCCTGGGTCAAGGCAAAATGGAAGAAAAGACCCGGGTGGACCCAGCCTCAAAGGAGAGGGGGCTCACACAGCAAGACCCCAACCACTCTCACCTTGTAGGCAAGCAGGAATCGCTGGATGGCTCTGCAGATGGTCTTCAGGTCAGTTTCTGCCCGAACTTCGAAGGTGTGTTTGGGGGGTGGCAGGAGCTCAGGGCCCACCTTCTCCAGGAGGAGGCCATGCTCCGCTGAGTACAGGGTGCCAAGGCTGGGCATCTGGTTGCTGCGCACCTAGACAAATGCAGGCCACGTCAGCCTCACCCTGCGCAGGAGGAAGTGGGGGCAGCCCTGGGGCAGACTCCGCCATTGCCACGGCACTGCTAATTCAATCACGACAAGCACTCATGGGCAAAGGCCCTTGAGGACAAGACCTGGAGGGCCTGGGCGCTCTGGGAGATGTCCTCCTTCCCCAAACCCTGCCCCAGCCAACGTGCTGCCATGGAGGGCCCAGGACTCACAGTGTCCAGCACAAAGACTGACGCTCTGCGCTGTGAGGGGATGAAGATCCCGAAGAGTGCTTTGTGGCCCTGTGCGTGGTGGTACAGGTAGATATGGCGGATACTCCCTGGAGAAGGAAACAAGACCGTCACCCCAGATGTGTGGGAGGCAGGCACATGGTGGGCGGCTGGTGCAGGCCATACCTGGTTCCAGGTAGCTGAACTGGGCCAGAGAGCGCATCTCCAGGTGCTCAAGAGCAAAGGTCTCTGCTTCCCAGCCTGAAAGGTGCCTCACCAGCTGTTTATTGACCACACACACACAGCCCAGGTGCACCAGGGCCCGGAACAGTAATGGAACCTGGAAGAATCGGGCAGACAGGCCGGCAAGGGCTGGATGTGGGGGGCTCTGGCTGCCCACGTGACTTATGCCTGGGATGTGGCTGTGCCCCTGCAGCTGCCTGGCCCACTGCCCACAGGCCACTTTTGGCAGACACACTGCTGACATTCACCTCACCTGTGGGAACGAGTCCACAATCGCCGCTGTTCCCTAGCCCAACCCTGGGCGGGTTTCCTTCCTCTATACCACCCTGCTGAAGCCTCCCCCAGTCCAGTCGAGGGTGGCTGGGGAGTCACCTGAGTCTCATATACGCCCTCGATGTCCGGTGCTGACAGCTCAGCGTTGATCTCGTTGATGTGCTCCTGGTACATGTCCTCTGGCACTGAATACTCATAGAGATTGTAGACCACGTTGGAGCGAGGAAGGACCCGATTTACCTGGCGAGAATACGATGATGATCTCGTCACTGGGCGTAGGTGGTAATGTCTGTGGTGCACACACAAGCACACACTGTTCGGCGTCCTAGGACTTCCGGTGCCCCTAACGATGGGGTACACCCACCACGCCACAGTCCACGTCTCTCAATGATTACAACTAAAAACTCTGGACGTAATTTTTATGTTATTTATTTATTTTTTACAGACTGGGTCTTACTCTGTTGCCCAGGCTGGAGTGCAGCAGTGTGATCACAACTCACTGCAGCCTCCAACTCCTGGGCTCAAGCAGTCCTCCAGCCTCAGCCTCCTGAGTAGCTGGGACAAGGAACACACCACCACGGACGGCTTGTTTTTTTTTTTTGTTGAAAGGTCTCACTATGAGGCCCAGGCTGGTCTCAAACTCCTAGGCTCAAGTGATCCTCCCACTTCAGCCTCCCAAATTGCTGGAAATGCAGGTGTGAGCCACCATGCCTGGCCTCTGGACACAATTTTGAAAAGCAAGCTGCAGCCTCTGAGAATAGACAAGAGCTCTCAGAATACAGCAGTCAACACTGGTCTGGGGAGGTTCCCAGTTCATCTTCCTCCATTCTCTCATGGGTTTAACCTGAGGGTGTAGATGGCAAAAACTGAGAGAAATCACATTTTCCTAGTCAGAGAAACGGAAAGAGAGCCCCTGGGGGAGCCAGAGTGTGTGTGTGGGGTCCTGGGGGGGTCTGGGAGAGCTGGAGAGGGGCACCCTAGCTCCCTGTGTGGGGTTCTGGGGGGGTCTGGGAGAGCTGGAGAGGGGTACCCTAGCTCCCTGTGTGGGGTCCTGGGGGGGTCTGGGAGAGCTGGAGAGGTGGCACCCTAGCTTCACGAATGGGGTCCTGGGGGGGTCTGGGAGAGCTGGAGAGGGGCACCCTAGCTTCCTGTGTGGGGTCCTGGGGGGGGTCTGGGAGAGCTGGAGAGGGGGCACCCTAGTTTCATGAGTGGGGGGCTGGGGGAATCCTGGAGAGGAGAGCTGGAGAGGGGTACCCTAGCTCCCTGTGTGGAGGGCTGGGGGAATCCTGGAGAAGAGAGCTGGAGAGGGGCACCCTAGCTTCGTGTGTGGGGGGCTGGGGGAATTCTGGAGAGGAGAGCTGGAGAGGAGCACCCTAGCTTCATGCATGAACCAGCAGCACAAGTCCCAGGCTCACTACAAGCTGCACTTGCACAGGTGACCCAAAACAACGCAGCAGAGGCTCTGGAGGCTGAGGTGACATTGGAAGCTTTGCACAAAGAGGCAAGGAAGAGCTTGGGCACTGGAATTAACCGGGTTGGTTGTTGCTAAAACAAACAAACAAAAAAATCTGACACTCTAAAGGATTTTTAAAAATACCCAAAGTCTCAAATATGTAAAATGTCCAGGTTGCAATAAAGCATTTCTTGGCATAACAACAACCAGGAAAATCTGAATAATTCTCAAGCGAGAAGAGAACCAGTAGGGGTCAGATTTTTCCAGTAACATGAAATTAGACCGACACACACACACAAAAAAAATCAAAGAAATGAAAAATTATGTTCTGGTAAATATGAACTGGAACAATTAGTGTAATTGCATTTTTAAAAATGTATATATTTCCTGGCTGTTCACTGAAGGAATCTAGATGAAATGATACCCCTTGAGCTCTAAGCTTGGTTTCTCAACATAGCCTCTCAACGAGGCTCAGGCTCTTTAGAGGAACAGCTAATTCCATGTCTGGAAGTTCAAGGTGAGCCTGGCCTCTCTTAGTGGCCAGAAAGCAAGGAAGTTTTCAAAGACCAACAGGGCATGTCAAAAGGACTCAGGTGCCAGCTTGAAGGGATCTGGCCAGCCCAATTTGGGATAATTTGAGTCTCAAAAAGACATTGACCACCAAAGAGTCTACTGTCTGGCTCCATTAATATGAAGTTCTAGAAAGTCACATGCACACAGTTCTAGAAATACAGAAATCAGGCCAGCAGAAGGTTGCATGGGGGGGACAAGAGCACCCTCCAGGGTGATGGAAATGTTCTGCACCTGGGTGGGGGTGGGGGTGACACAGGCATAGTCATGTGTCCAAAAACCCAATCAACTGCACATTTAGAAATCTGCACTTAACTATATGTAAATTACAGTAAGTCCTCACTTAACATCAATGGATTCTTGGAAACTGTGATGGTGAAGTGAAGTGATGTATAGCAGGTCCTCAAATAACATCATTTTGTTCAACGTTCTTTCTTCCTTTAAAAAAAAAAAAAAAAAATTCTGGGGCCAGGCGCCGTGGTTCAACCTGTAATCCCAGCACTTTGGGAGGCCGAGGTGGGCAGATCACCTGAGATCAGGAGTTCGAGACCAGCCTAACCAACACGGAGAAACCCCATCTCTACTAAAAAATACAAAACTAGCCGGGCATGGTGGTGCGTGCCTGTAATCCCAGCTACTCGGGAGGCTGAAGCAGGAGAATTTCTTGAACCCAGGAGGTGGAGGTTGCGGTGAGCCGAGATGCGCCACTGCACGCCAGCCTGGGCAACAAGAGAGAAACTCCATCTCAAAACAAACAAACAAATAAAAATAAATAAATTCAAAAAAAACTCTGTAGAGAAGGGGTTTTGCCATGTTGCCCAGGCTGGTCTCAAATGCCTGAGCTCAAGCAATCCACCAGCCTCAGCCTCCCAAATTGCTGGGATTACAGACATGCACCACTGTGCCTGGCCAACACAGTTTCATTGTAGTTTCCGAGAAGAAAAAAAATCTGTTTCATTATACATCATTTTACTTAGTCATTTCACTTAAAATTGCAGTTTCTAAGGACCTATCAATAACATAAAGTGAGGGCCTACCGTGTACCTTAACATACCTAACACTTGTGTGTTGGGCAGGATTTGGCTACGGTTGATATTCAAACATTAAACACCGAGGCAGGAGGATTGCTTGAGCCCAAGAGTACAAGGCTGCAGTGAGGCAAGATCATGCCACTGCACTCCAGCCTGGGTGATGGAGTGAGAGACCTTCTCAAAAACAGAAACAACAAAGTTAAACAAAAATCCACTAATCCATAGTAATACTTTAAAAAGAGAGGAAAAGTGAAAGGAATAAACCCATTTGCCATGCCCTACCTTGAAAATTAAAAATAATTTAAAGGGAAAAAGTATTTATCTTGCTTAAAAAAAAAAAAAAACCCTCAGCATATTATACCTCTCGTATCTTGCTTTTTAAGGAATAAACTAGAGTTCATTTCTACCTGATCTGCACAAAGCTCTTCATTATAAAGGAAACAGTTAATACACACAGAGGAACAGAATCAGAAGACATCATCCTGGAGCCTCATGGACCCCATGAGACATGGATGCTGACACCATCCAGTCAAACGTTGAGGACAGAATATTCACACAGCGCCAGAACCTCCCTCCAGAGATGAGCTGATAGTCATAAAGGGAAACATCCCAAAAGTTAGGGCACTTCTACACAGCACCACAGCACCACGCATCTAAAGGAAGGTGTAGAAATCCCACAGTCCCACCTGTTCTCTGTGGTCTCGATGCCTCTGTGTCCGCTTTCCTTTTTTTTTATCCGCCCACCTCGGTCTCCCAAAGTGCTGGGATTACGGGTGTGAACCACCACACCTGGCTCTGCGTCTACTTTCTATATGCACATTCTACTGAATCACCTGGCTGGAATCAAGTTTCACCTTCTCCAGAAAACCTCCTTATGTAGGTACAAATATGCACACCTCATCTCCCCAACTACGTGTCACTTCTTACGTGATTCACAGCATCCAGTCAAGAAATGTGCTGAGCTGACACATTAACAATGGGGAGTTCGGGCAGAAATGTTATCTAAGAGCCTCAGCGCACTCATGGCCACATGAAAACCCTCGCAGTTTCTGTAGGTGGAAGAAGCCCAGCACAAAGACCCACCTACTGTAGGGTTCCATTTACATCAAATGCCCAAACAGGCAAACCCAGAGACAGGAAGTGGATCAGTGGCTACTAAGGGCTGGGGGAGGATGGTGACAGGTAAGGGATGCCAGGTTTCTTTCTGGAGTGATGAAAATATCCGAATGGGGGGGCGAGGGGAGGGGGAATATCAGGATAAACAGCTAATGCATGTGGGGCCTAATGCCCAGGTGACGGGGTGATGGGTGCAGCAAACCACCATGGCATGTGCTTACTTATGTAACAAACCTGCACTTTCTGCACATGGATCCCAGAAATCAAAGTAAAATTAAAAAAAAAAAAAAGAAAATGTCAACATTGACTGGCAATAGTCATGCCCCTAAAAGCCATTAATTCTGCACTTGAAATGGGTGCGTTGGATGGTGTGTAACTTTACATCCCAATAAAGCTGTTAACAACCAAAGAGCCTACGGAGACAGAGTTCACAATCTCTAACCAACGCCACTTGGTTTGTCCCCACAACATGGACCTCGCGGGCAGACAAGCTCATCGTGACAAGGACACCAGCAGCTCCATTCCCGGCACTCGCTCTGCCCCAGGCTCTGGGCTCAGTGCTCACACACGTTGTTTTGAGGAATTCCTACAACATCCCCCTAAGGTACTGAGGAGATGGAGGCTCGAGGCCATGCTAGATCACAGGAACGCCACCTCAGGCTGCCCAGATGACTGCAGAGGCAGCACCAGCTGCCTCCCTACCTTGCGATACGAAGTGCCCTCCTCTGCTTTAGCGACTCGCTGGTTCACGTAAAACACACGGGGGATGCTCAGCCTGATGCAGTGCAAGTCACTGCCAACGAGCGCCCACAGCCTGAACAGGCCGGCCTGGCTGGTCTCGCTGATCTGAAAGGCCACACGGACATACAGCACGTCACAGGACACACTGGAACCCACAGATGGGGCCACATCCCAGGTAGCTTCCAGCTCCCAGCACAGGGCCTTCGGCCTCCCTACGATAGGCAGGAAACTCCAGGCCCACTCTAACCCTCCCATCCCAGACCTCAGGGCCCAGCTGGACACCCCGTCCCTGGGCCATCAGCAGAGCCACTGCCCTCCCCTTGGATCAAGGTCTACACCTGCACAATCTGCCACGGAAGGTCCAGGATGCTGCGGGCAGTTCTTCGCAAGAAGCTCCCCAGCCCCGTGGCAGGACCATCCCGGATGGCCCCGGGCCTCAGCACACCCTCTGCCGACTCCAGACGCTGCCTCTTCCTGCGGGCGAGGCGCTGCCGGGCCTGCAGCTGCCACTTCTTCTTGTGGAACCGGAGCCAGACAAGCCACTCCTCCTGGGATGGATGGTGAGCACAGCCAATGTGCAAGTGGTGAGATGGGAATGCCCGCCACGACTTTCTCACAAGCAGCCTCCCTAGGGCTCAGGACACATCTCGGGCTCCCCGGGCTGTGCAGACCCCTCAGAGACAGACAGTGCCACAGCCGTGTGCCTTACCTGGGTGGTTCCCAGGGCAGGAGGCTGCCCCAAGATTTCCTGCCAGGGCACAGTCGGCGTGAGGTCCTGGGACTCCTCCTGGCTCTCCCAAAGAACTCGCTTCCTCTTCACAGTGACAGGGGCTGCTGGGTGAGGCAGCTTCACGAGGCCGAAGTCCTCCATGTCGGGAGCACTTGGCCTCGGACTGTCTTCTGAGGCCTCAGCCGTCGTGACCTGGGAAGACCCAGTGAAGCCTTAAATCTCAGGATCTCGGGCTGGACAGGGTGGCCCATGCCTGGAATGCCAGCACTTTGGTAGGCCAAGACAGGAGAATTGCTTGGGGCCAGGAGTTTGAGACCAGCCTGGGTAACAGCAAGACCCTGTCTCTACAAAATATATTACAAATTAGCCAGGCGTGGTAGTGCACCTGTAGTCCCAGCTACTTGGTAGGCTGAGGCAGGAGGATCACTTGAACCCAGGAGTTGGAGGCTGCGGTGAGCTATGATCACACCACTGAACTCCAGCCTGGGCAAGAGTGAGACCTTGCCTCATAAAAACAAGCAAACAAAAATCTCAGGATCTCATCCCCACAAATTCTACTTCTCGAAATCTAACATAAGTATATCACCTGAAATGGGATGTTCATTTACACAAGTTTATTGAACTTTTAATAGTGAAGGCCGGGTGTGGTGGCTCACGCCTGTCATCCCAGCACTTTGAGAGGCTGAGGTGGGCGGATCACTTGAGCCCAGGAGTTTGAGACTAGCCTGGCCAACATGGTGAAACCCCGTCTCTACAAAAAATAGAAAAACTAGCTGGGTGTGGTTGTGTGGGCCTGTGGTCCCAGCTACTTGGGAGGCTGAGATAGAAGGATTACTTCAGCCTAGGAGGTGGGGGTTGCAGTGAGCCAAGGTTGCGCCACTGCATTCCAGCCTGGGCGAGAGGGTGAGACGCTCTTTCAAAAAAAAGTGAAAAGATCAAACCAAAAAATAAAGTGTCACTCAATACTACCAATAAGTAAATCTTTGCATTTTGCCATGTTTGCTCCAGAATGCTTTTTATAAGAAAGAAAATATTGCAAATAATGGGTACAGCCCCCACACACCTTTAAATTTTTACCCCATGTCCACAGACACATGCCACAGCTGTAAGTTTTAACCTAAATAGTAACATGTGGGACACATCTGACTGCAACTTGTTTCCTTTTTTTTTTTGAGACAGAATCTCACTCTGTTGTCCAGGCTGGAGCGCAATGGCGCGATCTCATCTCACTGCAACCTCGCCTCCTGGGTTCAAGCAATTCTCCTGCCTCAGCCTCCTAAGAAGCTAGAATTACAGGCACCTGCCACCAAGCCCAGCTAATTTTTTGTTGTATTTTTAGTAAAGATGGGGTTTCACCATGTTGGCCAGGCTGGTCTCGAACTCCTGACCTCAAGTGATGCACCCACCTCAGCCTTCCAAAATGTTGGGATTACAGGCGTGAGCCACGTGCCTGGCCCTGCAACTTGTTTCTTTACTCAGCCATGTATTTTTGAGACTGACACTGGGTGAAACACGTACATATGGTTCGTTCATTGTAACTGATGTGAAATGTTTTATCATACAAACACATCAGCCTACCTACCCATGACTTTGCAAATGAAGCATGACAAGCACCTACTTTTTCAAAACTACAAACTGCGACTCAGTGACCATCTCTGTATGTGTTGCCTGGTCCCGGAGAACAACCACCTCCACCTCTAGCACCAGGGATTTCCTACTTCCCACAATCTTGATACTTGATGCCGCACCGCCACACTTACTTGCCTTCAGTGTGACCTGCTATCTAAATATATCATGCTGCATTTACCTCATCAATAGTAAGGCTGAACATCTTCTTGGCCCTGTGCAGGCAGCTCCCAAAATGGCCCAACGACCCCCACCTCCTGGTGTTCACACCCTGTGTGACTCCTTCCCTGAGTGGGGGTGGGACCCGGTGACTTGCCCGTAATGAACAGATTCCAGCAAAAGTCATGGAATGCCACTCCTGAGAGCAGCTATAAAATACTGTGGCTTCTGCCTGGCTGGCACTCTCAAAAGTCCAGTGCCATGCTGTGAGCTGCCCTGTGAAGAGCCCCATGAAGCAGGGGGACTAAGGATAACGTCCAAAGGCCAAGGAGGAACTGAGTCCTGCCATCCCCATGGGAGGGAGCTCGGAAGTGGCTCCTTCTCCAGTGGAGCCCTCGGATACACGAGTGCATTTAAGTTGCTAAGTTTTGGGGTTACTTGCTATGCAGCAATAGATAGCTAACACATGTTTATGAGCCATTTCTAACTTTTGTACATTCTAAACATCTTCAAAATGTGACTCAGGCCTGTTTCATGGTGACTTCTGTGCTACATATAAGTTTGTGTGTGTTGACTTCCTATCAGGAAAGTTTTCAAACATATATGAAAGCACAGTAACGAGCTCCCATGTTATTACCAGTGTCAACAATTATCAACATTCTGCCTTTTCTTGTCACAGACTACACAAGATGTAACTTTTAATTAATTGATCATTCTTTCCCTTTGTGATGTTTTTCACATGTGCCTTAAAAAAGCCCTTCCCACCCCAGCATCATAGTCTCCTGAGTTGTTTACCAAAGATTTTAGTTTCCTCTTTTTTTTTTTTTTTTTTTTTTTAAAGACACAGGGGTCTCGCTCTGTCACCTAGGCTAGAGTGCAGTGGTCATCTTGGCTCACCGCAGCCTCAACCTCCCAGGCTCAAGTGATCCTCCCACCTCAGCCTCCCAAGTAGCTGGGACTACAGGCATGCACAACCAAGCCTAATTTTGTTGTGCTGGATTTTTTTTGTAGAGACGAGACCTCCCTATGTTGCCCAGGCTGGTCTGGAACTTCTGGGCTCAACTGATCCTCCTTCCTTGGACTCCCAAAGCACTGCAATTACAGGCATGAGCCATCACACTCAGCCTTAGTTTTATACTCAGTGTGATACAACAACTTACTTCTCCAAATATGAAAAACCACTTTCACCAGCATCACTCACTGCAGTCCACTCTCTCCTTAACGATCTGTGACCTACCAACTTCCGACTTACAGGAGAGTCCGTTTCTAGGCTCCCAATTGGCTCTACTGCTCTCCTCTCATCTTGTCAAGATGCCATGATAGTGTGTCTCGTTACACAGTAAGATCAACGTGCCCTCCTTATTCTTCAAAATTCTTTGGTTATTCTTACCCTTACTCTTTATATGAATTTTAGGATTCATCTGTCAAGTTCTATCCAAAAAGCTTTTGGCAGATTTTTTTTTATTGGAATTACACTGAATTTTATGAATTAATATGGGGCAAACTGCCATATTTTAATACTGAGTCCTTTCATCTGTAAAGATGGTACCTCTTTTTGTTACTTAGGTAAATTTTTATATGTTCAATAAAGTTGTGTATAGCCCAGGCACGGTGACTCACACCTGTAATCCCAGTGCTTTGGGGGGCCCAGGCAGGAGGATCACTTGAGCCCAAGAGTTTAAGATCAGCCTGGGCAACAGTGAGACCCAGCCTCTACAAAAAATAAATAGCCAGGTGTGGTGGTGCACACTTGCAGTCTCAGCTACTCAGGAGGCTGAGGTGGGAGGATAACTTGAGATTAAGAGTTCTAGGCTGTAGGGAGCCATGATCTTGCCACTGCACTCCAGCCTGGGTGACAAATGGAGACCATGTCTCAAAAAGAAAAAAGTTGTGTAATTTTTTCTGTAAAAGTCTTACACACATTGTTACCATGAATTTATTCCTTAGTACATTATTTATTGCTATTGTAAATGGTATCTTTCAAAAAATATTGTTTCTAGTATAAATGAAAGCAATAGACTTTTATATCTTACCTTGGTATCTAATTGTTGCTGAAATACATATTAGTTAACACAAAATCTAGGTTTCCTTACATTTTCTGTTAACAAATTACATTGTCTGTAAATAATAAGTTGATGTCTCCCTTTTCAATCCTTAATTCCTTTTCTGGTTTAATTATGCTGGCTAGGATCTCCAAACTGTTTTGAACAGAAGCAGTGGTTAACAGGCATCCATTTCTTACTCCTTACTTCAATGCTTCCAGTGTTTTGTGGTTAATTAAGTATGAGGTCTGCTGTTAGGTTTCAAGAACACTTTATCAGGTTAAGAAACGTCTCATCTATTCTGATTTTGATTGTTGAAAGCTTTATCATGAAAAGATGTTGAAGTTTTACCGCATGTTGTTTCTGCATCTATTGGAGATGATCTTATGAGTCTTCTCCTTTAATGATGAATTAGTGGATTTCTCCCAAGAAAAACTAACCTGGCAAATTCTAAAATTAAACAGTGCTTGCTATTCCCAGCATAAGTCCTAGTTGGTCATATTGTTATTGTTCATGTATGTTAATATTTTTTCATCTATTGTTCATGGCCCGTAACTTTCCTTTCCTGTTTTCAATTATGTTACCAAAGTAACAAGGATTGCCAAGGTTATCAAATGAGCTAAGGGTTTTTTTTTCCTTTTTCTCTTAAAAATCATTTGGGTTTGGTGTTTCTTTTACTCTTTTTTTTTTTGTGTGTGTGTGTGTCTCTTTTTTTTTTCTTTTTGTGGAGAACGGGGTCTCGCTATATTGCCCAGGCAGGTCTCGAAGTCCTGGGCTCAAGCTATCCTCC
Source organism: Pongo abelii (assembly GCF_028885655.2). Lineage (NCBI taxonomy): Eukaryota > Metazoa > Chordata > Mammalia > Primates > Hominidae > Pongo > Pongo abelii. Next base: position 131,639,756 of record NC_071995.2, read on the forward strand.
CGCCTCTGCCTCCCTGAGAGCTGGGATTACAGATGTGAGCCACCGCGCCTAGCCTGTTTCTTTTTAAGTGTCAATTTCTGTAATCATTAAAGTTCTATTCAGGTATTTATTACTTCTTAGGTCAGTGCATAACTTGAGGATACTGTCCGTTCCATCTATGTTTTCCAACTGTTCAGCAGAAAATTGGAATCCTTCCATTTTTTTAGGCTTTACTATATCTATAATGATGTCTGTTTTCATTAAAAAAAAAATAAAAAACTCTACCCTGAAAAAGATGTGACCAGCCAGGACAACACGACAAAACCTTGTCTCTACAAAAAATTAAAAAATTAGCTGGATGTGGTGGTGTGCGCCTATAGTCCCAGCTATGCAGGAGGCTGAGGCAGGTGGATCAATTGAGCCTGGGAGGTCAAGGCTGCAGTGAGCCATGATTGCGCCACTGCACTCCAGCCTGGGTGACACAATGAAACCCTGTCTCAAAAGAAAAGAAAAAGATGTGACTATTTCCTAAGTCTTTTCAATGGACAACATTTTGGTTGTATTGTTTGTTTCACTCATTCTGGCTCAATTTTGTAACCTCTTTCTTTTCTTTCTTGAGTTGGGGTCTCCCTGTGTTGCACAGGCTGGGGTGAAGTGCCTATTCACAGGCGCCATCATAGCCCACTACAGCCTCAAATTCCTGGGCTCAAGCAATCCTCCTGCCTCTCAGCCTTCCGAGTAGCTAGGACTACAGGTGTGCACCACCATGCCTGGTTACCTTTATAACTCTTTATAACTTCTGTCTACTTCCTCTGATGGATCTGTTGTTCTCTAACTTCTTCAGTTGGAAACTTAATTTTCTATTTGTTTTTCTTTACTAATACATGCATTTAGATATATAAATGCATATACAAGTCCTGTTTAACCGCATACTACAAATTCTGATAGCATTTGTATTTATATTCAGTTCCAAGTATTGTCTAAGTTCTATGACTTTTTTGATCCACAAGTTATAAATGTGTTGTTTTTTTTTTTCTTAAATTTCCAAACATGGTCTGTATTTAAGTTATCTAGAATTGGTTGCAGCTTACTCTGTGGTATATATATGGTCATTATTTTATGTATTCTTGAAAAGGATAGGTATTCTCTAATTTTAGTGCAAGACTACATTTGTTCACTAAATGTATTATATAGCTAGTGACTAAACCTAGTTAGTGGATTGTGGCATTCCAAACATATTTTTGCTGATTTTTGATCTGCTCCAACTATCAACTGAGGGAGGGATGTTAACATCTCCCAAACTGATTGGAGGTAAATTCTTCTTATAATTAGGTAAATGTTTACATTATTTAATGTGAGGCTACATTGTTACAATTAGTATATATTTCCAGAGAATTGTGACTTTCAGTATTATGTAACAACAGTCCTTATGTTTCCTAATACTTTTGGCTTAAAGAGTATTTTGTCTGGTATTAATACAGCCACATCAGCTTTCTTTTGGTTAACATTTACCTGGTATACATATTTTTTAGTCCTTTTGCTTTTTCTGCGTCCTATCTTTTCAATATAACTCTTGAAATTGTTGTATTGGCCCATAAGCCACTGGGCACAGTGCTATAATTCCAGCACTTTGAGAGGCCGAGGCAGGTGCATTCACCTGAGGTCAGGAGTTCGAGATCAGCCGGGCCAACATGGTGAAACCCCGTCTCTATTAAAATAAAAAAAAAATTAAAAAAATAAAAATTAGCTAGGCATGGTGGTGCGTGCCTATAATCCCAGCTACACTAGAGGCTGAGGCAGGAGAACTGCTTAAACCCGGGAGGCAGAAGCTGCAGTGAGCCAAGAGAGCCACTGCACTCCTGCCTGGGCAACAGAGCAAGACTCCGTCTTGGGGACGGGGGGAAAGAATCTATATATAACTCTTACAAATAAGACAGTTAAATTTCAAAATCCAATCCATCTCAGAACATTTTTCTTTTTTTTTTTTTTTTTGAGACGGAGTCTCGCTCTGTCGCCCAGGCTGGAGTGCAGTGGCGCAATTTCGGCTCACTGCAAGCTCTGCCGCCTGGGTTCACGCCATTCTCCTGCCTCAGCCTCTCGAGTAGCTGGGACTACAGGCGCCCGCCACCACGCCTGGCTAATTTTTTGTATTTTTAGTAGAGATGGGGTTTCACTGTGTTAGCCAGGATGGTCTCGATCTCCTGACCTCGTGATCTGCCCACCTAGGCCTCCCAAAGTGCTGGGATTACAGGCGTGAGCCACCGCACCTGACCAAAGAACCTTTTTCTTATCACGTGAGTTTGTATACTGCTCTGATTTATAGCTTACTTTTAATTTTCAGCATTTAAGAATTTTCCTTTTGCTCTTCTGACTTTCACTGTACCTTTTATTACACTGTGTCCTGTGTTTCTAAGTGCTTCCACCGAGAAGATATTCATTTCACATTCAGAAAACTGGGGCTTCAAGAGACAGTGATTTGCCCAAGGCACTGAGTCTAAGTAGTGCACCCTAATATTTTCACATAAGGAGACAGTTCCTCGCCCTCACCTGAGCCTCACAATGGTGTCCAATTAACAAAAGAGTGACACTCAGAGTTAGAGAGTAAAGTGCCAACGGGCACGTTTTCAGAAAAAGTCCACTTTCGATGCTTGAACAGAAGCTTCACTACAGCACACGCAGCAGTGCAAGGATCCCGCCCAGCCCAGCCTCGGGGCCCCACCGTCACCTGTCTCCTGCCTTCCAGGGTGAAGAGCTCACTGATCTTCTTCTGCTTGTAGACATCATTCTTCTCCAGCAGTTTTTTGTGCAGCCAGTCGGGGTGTTTGACACGTGGCACTGGGTTCTTTACCTGTGTGAGGCCAACACCCATCAGAGAGAGACCTTTGTCTAACTGCACGGTTTTTAGCCCCACAGCCCGTGCCGCTGACCCTACCCTCACCTGCTGCAGGGCCGCAGGGATGGTGATGATCTTCTGGATGGCGCTTCCCAGCCGCTCAATGTAGTAGTCCCAATCCAGAATCTGCATGTGCAGGAAACGGGCACAGAGAACAGCAGGTGGCAGCAGCCATGAGTGGGGCTCACTTCGTGCTGAGCACAGGGCTAACCACTGTGTCTTATTTAAACCTCTCAGAAACTCTATGATGAAAGGTGCCCACTGCACAGCAGAGGACACCAAGGTAGGGAGCTTCAGTGACTCCTCCAGATCACAGAGCTAGTAGGTGGCTGAGCCAACACCCCTGGCCTTAGTCCATCCAATAGAACAGCTAAAGGGCCCCAGGCACTTCATGTTTTCAGTTTTGCCCTAAAGGGTTATTAGTTGCTCACCTATTACTTATCAGAAAGGAGGAAGTCAAGAGTGAAGACGCCAGACAAAAAACATAAACCAACTCAGACATATTCTGCTCTGTCTGGCTTTCCTTGTAAACTTTTAAGAGTAGAGAATGCAACTGGCACTCACTGCTCGAATATCAAAGTCTTGAAGGGAAGAGCTCTTGAGCCATTTCCGGAGAAAGTGCTTCCTCACCGTGGGCTCTGCTTGGAAAATGGCAAGTGGGATGGCCCTGGGTGAGGAAGACAGGCACACAGCTCAGTAGCAGTGAAAATCACCCAAAATCTGATCATAACTATTATAACATGGAAATAAGGACTTGTAACAGCTGTTCACAAACATCAATGTATACATCTGCATGCATATGTATGCACAAACATGCCTACAGGTTCCTCGGGGAGTAACACGTGCGTGTGTATGTGTAAACACGTGCATGTGTGTGCGTAAACATGTCTACATGTTCCTCACAGCGTAACCATGTGCATGCATATACATAAACGCATGCGTGTGCGTAGACATGTCTACGTTTCTGAGTAATCACGCGCATGCATACAGCAAACACATGCACGTTCATAACCATGTCTACATGTTCCTCATGGCATAACCATGTGCATGCACATACATAAACGCATGCGTGCATAAACGTGTCTACGTTTCTGAGTAACCACGTGCATGCATATACATAAACGCATGCGTGCATAAACGTGTCTACGTTTCTGAGTAACCATGCGCATGCATATACATAAACGCATGCGTGCATAAACGTGTCTACGTTTCTGAGTAACCACGCGCATGCATATAGGCAAAGACATGCATGTGTGTGTAAACATGTCTGCATTTCTGAGTAACCACGTGCATGCGTATAGGCAAACAGGTGCACGTTCATAACCATGTCTATGTGTTCCTCACTGAGTAACACACAGAAGACTCAGGCTGCTTTCTAGAAAGAATGAGCCTGTTTTCACGTCACTAGCAAAGCAACTGGCAACCGTCAGTGCTTCTCTCTCACTGGAGGAAACATCTGTGGTGAATACTGCAAACATAAGGAGACCTAAAGAAGACACGCACACTATGCATCCACTCGGCTCCATCAAGCTTCAACACTTGGCCACTTTGACTTCCTGTGTGAGACGATTAGAGTGAAGCCCTGTGTGACCCCAACCTATCCCCTCCTCACACAGAAGTAAAGACAACCCTTATTCTGGTGTTTATCAACCCCATGCAGGCATTTGTACTGGTCCTATTTGTATATAACCACCAAAAAAAAAAAAGAAAAGAAAAGAAAAAAAAGAGCAGTTTCCATGTTTTTAAGTTTTACATACATGGAGGCATAAGGGTCTTCCTTCAACCTGATTTTTGCTTTTTTCTCCAACATGGTTTCAGACTGTCAGTGCTGTAACCTGTAGCTACAATTCAACCCTTTGAACTCCGGTATAGTGTATCTCATTCCCTACAAAATGGCAATTATCCATTTCTGGTTGATGGACACTTATGCCATCCCCAAACTTGGTGTTAAACACAGCCCAAATCTGTAAGGAACCCCTTACCTCTCCATGACAGGGCAGCCCTCACCTCTCCGTGACGCGGGGAGCCCTCACCTCTCCGTGACGGGGGGAGCCCTCACCTCTCCGTGACAGGGGAGCCCTCGGGCTTGCGGGAGATGATGTAGCGGCAACTCAGCCCTGCATCCTTGACCATCTGGTCTCCCAGGAACTCGGCCAGGCGCTTTGCTGTGCTGATGGATGTAGACTTCTGCTCTCCATAATCTTCCAGCTTCCGAGACATGGAACGGTTCTCAGAGATGAGCTCGAATAGCTCAGAGTCAGGCATGTTGGCTGCCTAGAGAAAGACAATGGGTAAAACACTGCAGAAATCAAGGGGCAGAATCTGGGCTCACCCTGGACTGTGCTCCTCTAGGCCATGCCCTTCTCTAGCCTGAGACACAGAAGGCTGCAATTTCAAGAGCTCTCTCATATGCCTGTGTGGCAATACTTTAAAACACACACACACACACACACACACAAAACTTTAGCTTTTACATTTTTTTGAGACAGAGTCTCGTTCTGTCACCCAGGCTGGAGTGCAGTGGTGCAATCTCAGATCACTAAAACCTCCCCTCCTGGGTTCAAGAGATTCTCGTGCCTCAGCCTCCCAAGTAGCTGAGATTACAGGCACGTGGCATCACATCCAGCTAATTTTTGTATTTTTAGTAGAGAAAGGGTTTTGCCATGTTGGCCAGGCTGGTTTCCAACTCCTGACCTCAAGTGGTCTGCCCGCCTAGGTCTCTCAAGTGCTGGGATTACAGGCGTGAGCCACCACGCCTGGCTTGGCTTTTATTTTATTAAACTGTGCACAAAATATCAAGAAGAATTTACTGAAGAGCACCAAGGCTGCAGAAAAGGATGTTACTCGGCCTAAGACAGGAAGTTTTTCTCCTTGAAAGGAGGAGAAAGAAGGGGCAGGAAGAGCCAGAAGAGAGGAAAGTCCAGCTGGCTGGAGAGTGGCCTGAGCAGTGGAGGCCTGAGCAGTTCCAGTGTGGTGTCCACATCCAGCTGGAGCTGCTGCTTTGCACACATGTTCCTGACCACAGGCCCCCCACATCCTGTAAGGGGTGGTGGGCTCATGAATATTCTGTGTGATACCCCCAGCGTTCCCTTGCTCGTGTGTGTCACTCTATACAAGACAATATGCCAAGAAACAGAAGCCCACACAGCAAAGCAAGCCAGGAAACCACTGCAGAGTGTTCTAGTATTCCTTCTACCCAAGACGCCTGCGCCTGGGAAACATATGCACCGAGATATCTCGTTCAATGCAACACCATTTTTAACAATGGAAATGTGAAACCTATCTGGTAGTAAATAATTGTAGACTAGCTACATAAATTAAGGTATGTAAACTGGTAAAATGTTATGTAGCCTGAAAAATATTAAAAATACAAAGTAACATAGAAATAAGCAAATATCCCAGGCTGGAGTGCAGTGGTGCAGTCACGGCTCACTGTGGCCTCCACTTCCTGGTCTCAAGTGATCCTCCCAAGTAGCTGGGACCACAGGCACGCATCACCATGCAAGGCTTATCACGCTATTTAGAAAAACATTTCCTTCATAGTTGTGTCCCTGGATGCAGAAGTTGAGGGGAACTCCAAGGGGGTAATTGTGCTCAGGAGGTCTTGGGATTTCATCAGGATTGGCCCTGAGTTCTTCGGTCACCTTGGTCTCCAGGAGCCCAGGAAGCACGGGGTCCCCTTCTTGCAGGGTCCTTCATCCCTCAGAGCAGGTGAGGGTGGAGGGTAGGCCCTTACCTTGCTGTACAGCACATCCAGCCAGTAGTCAGCCACCTTGGCTACAGAGCCATACACCTCTTCCAGCGTGCTGCCCTTGAGGAAGGCCTCAAACACTGAGGATTGGAAGATCTTAATCAGCTGCAGTTCCCCGCGGCGTTTGACCTCAAAGCCCTTGAGCTCAGCCAGAGAACCGTCTTCATTAAACACAGCATACCTTAAAAAAAAAAAAAGGCAAGCACAGCAGTGGCAAGGAGCGCTGGGGAGCCACCAGCCGTGCCTCATCCTCTCTGCCCGCCTCTTCCCTTTCCAACCCTCCACCTGTCATCCACCAGGCAGCAAACGTCTCTCTCCCTCAGGCCACTGCTTTTCTAAAAGGAAAATGACCGAAAGGCCTGCAGTCACAGAGCCAGAATACAGCAGGCGGGCAGACAGAGCTGGTGCAAACGGAATCAGTAAAATCACAAGAACCCAGGTCTGTTTCTGTCCTGGCTCCTGATTCAACCTCCTTTGTGGGCTAAATTTAATCTATCTCAATCCATGTCCTTTCTAAAGCACAAAAGCTATGAGAGTCCCACCTCTTCTTCAATTTCTTGCCTTCTTCCTTGGAGGCTGGAAGAATCATGGCAAGGTAGGGCCCATCAACCTCAAAAAAGATGCTGTTCTCTGAGCGGGTGATGTAGGTGAGTGAGGATGGCTCAGCCAGCTCCTGGTACTGGTCGTTGGTGAAGCCTTCCTGAGAAACAAGAGTGAAGAGGGGGCAGCTTCACTCGTGATGGCCCAAACCTGGAAACCACCTGGTGTCCCTCCAGGAGTGGATGGATTGGCAAACTGAGGCTTTTCCACATAACTAACACGACGTGGCAGCAGGAAGGAAGGAAGTTCTGATGCACGCAACCAAGTGGTGAAACTCAGGTGTATCTGTTAGGTCCAAGAAGCCAGACCCGGAAGGCTACAGGCTGTATGCTTTCATTTACATGACATTTTCGACAAAGCAGAATTATAGTAAAAAACACATGTGGGCTGTCAGGGTTTCGGGGTAGGGAGAGGACTTGCTGACAAAGGGGTTGCAGCTGTTTTGTGTTGCTTTGTGGTGCTGGACACACACACTATGCACTTGTCCAAACCCACAGGGCTGTACGCTACAGAGTGAACGTCACTGTGTGCAAATTACAAGCCATCCAGCCATGGTGCTGGGATCCCAAGAGGGGTGCAGACCGGGCCAAATGAGCCCAACAGCACTGTGGACATACAGCAGAACATGCCAACAGGGTGGGGAGGAAGGAGCTGCCCCGTGAACTCTGCTGACTGGACAGGGTAAGGCTGAAAACAAAAGTAACTATCTACAAATGCTGTACAGTGGCTGGTGAAATTATTTCTCATGGGACACAAGTCTGTTAGCAATTCTAAAACTACGTGTACTCTAGGATTGAACAAATACATATATTGAGAAATTCGAAACAGGTTTATCACTGAAGGAGAAAGAAGTCACTAATAAGAAAGGGGCAGATTCATGTGTTTAAATGCATCCATGCAGACAGACAGACACAGAAATAAACAGCTCTGTGTGCGTGCGTTACTAGAGACATACTTCCTGGCTGCCTCCACTGTGAGAGACTGGAAGCTATGACACTCCCAGGAACAGTGAGCACAGCCAGCACCCCATCTCAGGTTTTTACATTATTCTTCTCGGAGAACTGGCTGACTCCAGGTTAGAGCAGGGAAAATACAAGATGAGGCTGGTGGACCTTCCAGTACCAGGAAGTAGGAAAGTGCTCCAGAAACAAAGACCAGAAGAGGGCGTGTCCCAAGAACACGCCACAAACAAGGAGGCCCCAGTGGCCCAAGGGGAACACGTGGAGCAGGAAGCCACTCCGGTCCTATGAACAATAACCCTGGGATGTCCGCTCTGATCCGCAAATCCACACTGATGTCAATAAGCAGACAAATAAACGAGAACAAACGGGAGAGAAGGATAACAACGCTTCCCTACAGGATCCCAATTGATACCGTAGAAGGAATGGGGGAAAAAGACAATCGCCAGAGAAAAACCACCACAGGGAACCCCAGGCGTAACTGCTGCAGGTGCGGCCCACCAGCAAACACAGCCCATCAGCAACGCTAACACAGTGGGCCAAAGCTTATGGAGCAGCTGGGGATACACTGTCTCAAAGCACCTGCTCCACGGTATTTATTTGCTGCTGTGATGCCTCTGATACAGTCCAGAACTCTGACAGCCCTCCCCCAGGGACGCTTATTCCTCCCACTGGGTGTGCGTTTACCACTGAAGAGCTGCACAGGACGGGGCACAGGAGCGCCACAGTAAGGCCTGCAGAAGCCCCTCAGGCAGGAGACTAAGCCGTCCCCACAACACACCCACACCCCCACACCCCCACAAACCAACACGATGTGCCTGAGAACGTGGGGAGGGGGTCGCACCTGTGGAGTTCCTCCAAAAACCCAAATCACCTCAGTCTAGTCACGAGAAACAACAGACAACCCCTGATCAAGGGACAGCCAACCATCGCCTGGCCGGCACCACCAGAGGGTGAGGTCGTGACATGAGGACGGACCAGGACAGGACAACTCGGCGCCACGTGGGTCCTTGCTGGGATCCTGGGAGAGAGGAGGGGCTGTGGTGGGAAATGGGAAATCCAGGTGAGGCCTGCAGTGCAGTTACTGGGCACAGACATAGGTTTCTTAGTTTTGACAAGCGCACCACAGTTTATGCGAGGTCAGCGTTAGGGGAAGCAGGTTGAAGGGGATACAGAAATTCTCTGTACTATTTTTGTAATTTCCTGTAAGTGTAAAATTATTTCAAAATAAAAAGTTAAAAGCAAAAAATTCTGGGAGCTATGCTGAAAGAGAAAGGAGTGGAATCACTTGATACCTTCTGACCACGGTCTTCAGGCTATAGAAAAGCAATGCGAGCAGTGCCGGGTGCCAGGAAGGCATGCACACTGTGAGGTGCTGCAGAGCCAGTGACATCAGGGCACTGATGACAGGCCAGCCAGCGCTTCAGGACCAGAGGCCCCAGACTCACCTTGACCATGATGTTCAACATGGCGCCTGGGTAGGAGATGGTCACTTTGGGCTTCTTTGCGTTGGTCGTCTTGAAGACAAAATTTTCTGGGAAGCTGTTAGGCAGGACGCACCATATTCCATCTGTGTCCAGCTCTAAGGGCCTCCTTCAGAGAAAGAGAGGAGCAAGGTTTCCTTCTTGCCCAGTGTGTGGCCTCCAGCCTTCCCTCCCTCCCTCCTGCCTACGCTTGCCCCCAGGACCTGCTCCCAGCCCCACGGCTCCCCTTCTGCACTCACCCAATCTGCTCAATCAGCTCCCGTGCCTGGGTGATGATGTTGGCCCCTGTGAAGCAGACGATGCCAGCCATCTCCATGGAGTACCAGCGAGCCCTGAGAGGACACCACAAACTGGTGGGTGGGGCTGGCATGGCTCCTCCAGGGGGTATCAGAGGCAGTGAGGAGTAGGCAGGAGGAAAGGAGAGACGCGACAGGGACAAGGGAAGCAGCCAAATATGCATGTACCAGGACAGAACTAAGGTGGAATCTGGCTCTGCCCGAGGACACTTCTCTGTCCCCACCTTGGTGCCCAGCATGGCTCAGGAAGGATCTGGAAGGGTGCAGTATGTGCCACTGCGTCCATCCGTTCAGGACTCCAGCCTCAGCAGGACTCTTAATACCACCCAGACCCATTCACGCCTTCTCTACTCTCTTCACACCTCCTCCCAAGCCCCATTCTCACCTCCAGCTTCTCAGAGAAAGCCCAGGCCTACCTGCCAGGCCCGACCCTCCTCCAGCCTGGGTCCCAGCCCCGCTGTCAGCTGTCCCACCCTCCCCTCCCAGCACCAGCCCCATGCCCCTTGTCAGTTGCTTCTCTGCCCCTCCCTGACACGCAGACGTGCTGTGAAGCAACTGCCCGACACTCTGCAAGTCCCTGAGTGAGGATCCACGCTGGGAGACATAAACACGCTGGAAAACGGCAAGTCGTGTCTCCAGATCATGATGCAGAGACACATACATCCCACAGCACGCATCACTCATGGACACCCAGACCCTCAAAGTCAGCGTGGCCCCCACTCTCCTCAACCTCCCAGCCCCACCCCAGCCCAAAGCCTCCTCCCTCCAACATTCCTTGAATCAGATGAACGGCCCTCCATGCACAGCAGCCTACACCTGAAGCTGCCCTAAGCGTGGACTCATCCATTCCTCCCATAAGCCTCTCCTGGTCCCGAGCCTCACCTACCCCTTGCGCATGACGTAGCCGTAGAAGGAGTTCAGGATGCACTTGTGGGCCAGCTGCAGCGAGTCATACAGCACCTCCATGTTCTTGCAGCGCTTCACCTCAGCCGCATCGCCCACCTCCATGGCCGCCGAGAGCTTCTTTTTCCACACCTGAGAAGCACATGAACATGGAGCACCTCACAGATTCTTCCATCTCACATTCTACAAAGTCAATGGCCCAGGTTTTTAGTATTTTGAAAATTTTCAAATCTATAGAAAACCTAAAAAACCAGTACAATGAAGAGTGTACATTCTTCTCCTAGACTGGCCAATTGTCAGTATTTTGTCACACTTCCTTTATTCTGTCTCTCTGTGTTGACAGAATCATTTGAACATTGTAGATTTCACAGTCTGACATCTCTAAACACTTCAACACACTTTCTGGGGAACAAGAGCTACTCAGGAGGTCCCTGGTAAAAATCAATCAATAAAGAAATGCAGCTAAGACCACAGATGTCTCATCAAATTCCCCACCCAACATGAGAAAAGGTTTTTAAAGGCTGGGTATTTAAAGAACAAAAGCAAATTCCTTAAAATAATTACTGAGTGCCTAGTATGTGCCAGGAACTCCACTGTATTCTGAAGCACGAGACAGTCACTACACTTTTGGTGCTTATTTGATGAGGGAGACAGATGAACAAGTAATTTAGTAATTGCTTAATTAAAATAAACTGAGATAGTAAGGCAGCTCCTTAAAAGGTAAACGTAGAATTATCATATGACCCAACAACTCTACTGCTGGGTGCATATCTAAAATCAGCAAAAGCAGAGACCTGAAGATGCACTTGCAGCCCATGTTGAAACCAGGATTGCTCACAACAGCCAAGAGGTGGAAGCAACCCAAGTGAACATCGGCGTATGAAGGATAAACAAAATGTGACAAATCCACACAATGAAACATTATTTAGCCATTTACAAAATACAGTACAGATACACGCTGTATGTTGATAAACCTTGAAAACATCATGCTAAGACTGGGCGCGGTGGCTCACGCCTGTAATCCCAGCCCTGCGGGAGGCTGGGGTGGATAGATGACCGGAGTTCAGGACTTTGAGACCAGCCTGGGCAACATGGTGAAACCCCGTCTCTACCAAACATACAACAATCAGGCGTGGTGGTACGCCTGTGGTCCCAGGAACTGGGGAGGCTGAGGCGGGAGGATCACTTGAGCCTGGGAGGTGGAGGCTGCAGTGAGCCAAGGTCACACCACTGTACTCCAACATTGGTGACAGAATGAGACCCCATCTCCAAAAAAGAAAGCATCATGGTAAGTGAAAAAGCCAGTCACAAAGATACAAATACTGCACGGTTCACTTACATGACATCTCTAGAGTTGTGGAATTCAGAGACAGAAGGTGGAATGGGGCTCGCTAGGGGCCAGGGGAGGAGGTGGGGAGCTACTGTTTAATGGAAACAAGAGTTTCCATTTGAGAAGGCGAAGAATTCTGGAGGTAGATGGTGGTGATAGTTGCACAACAGTGTGAATATGCTTCATGCCCCTGAACTGAGCACTTAAAAACACTAAATGTCATATTATGTCCCCCTTACCATTATAAAAAAGAACGTGTGACGATGAGCTCAGCAGGGCAGTGCAGGATGCCAGGGGGCTGCACAGCAGGGGCCGTGCTGAGTCTACAGTGAAGGTCTCTCGGAAAAAAAATGGCTCAATCTGATCAGATATAAAATAATGATCCATTGATATCAAAACAGAGGTGTTGCTATGCATTTTCCATGTTCCTACCGGATGAAATACATCAGTTAAACACGAGGGGCCGGATGGTGAATACCACAGATGAGAAGGCCTTAGAGTTTCTCAGAACTCCTCACCTCCCATGACAGTGGGAAAGAGATAAACAATAGGCGAAGGCAGTTGGGTTCCTAAAACTTGATGTACTCAAATGGCCAGCCAGCTGTAGCTTGCTGACCCCTGCTCTAAAGAACCACTTTAGAAATCATCCTTTAGGGTCCTTCTGAGGCCTCAGACCAGGGTGAATGATGGTCTACGTCCTTTGTGGCCATCAACTTTTCCAAGTCAAAAACAATTGCACGTTATCATCCGAGTGCACGTGCCTGCTCGGAGGATCCCAGGCAAGGAGCCAAGAGTGCCCACTTCATGAGCCGACCAAAACTGCCCTCACAGAGGCCAAAGCTTGCAGCCCCTCAGAGCTCACCTTGTGGAGCCCTTTGAACTCGTAACGCCTGTCCCGGAAGGCACGCACAGTGTCCACGTAGAAGGAGTTTTCCCGCTGGCAGATGGTGGTGAGACGCTCTTCCACCTTGGTGATGTGGATCTTCTTGTAGGCTTTCCGGCAGTAATCTAAGCACGACGGAGAGGGGCACAGCAGGTGGGTGAGATCTCCCAGAGCAGAGGGAGCCAGGGCACAGGGGTGCTAAGGAACACAGCTTCTACATCACCACAAAGGAGCAACAGCTCAGATACACTGCTAGTTTCTCATACTGAAAAAGGTGGGAGGGCACAGTGGCTCACACCTGTAATCCCAGCACTTTGGGAGGCCAAGGCAGGCGGATCACTTGAGCCCAGGAGTTTGAGACCAGCCTGGGCAACATGGCGAGACCCCATCTCTACAAAAAATACAAAAAATTAGCTAGGTATGGTGGCGCACACCTGTAGTCCCAGCTACTTAGGAGGCTGAAATGGGAGGATTGCCGGCGCCTGGGAGGTTGAGGCTGCAGTGAGCCAAGATCACACCACTGCACTCCAGCCTGAGTGACAGAGTGAGACCTCATTTCAAAAAAAAAAAGGAAGAAAAAAATAGGACAGCCCAGGGGTAGGAACAGGCCAAATACCCCAAGACCACAGACCAGCAGTGTCTAACGCCTGCAGAAGGGGAAGCAAATAAAGGACCCTGCAGTGAGAGCACAGCTTACAGTGACCCAGAGCAGCTTCCGGTCTGCTGTGACAACACCTCTGCAGCCCCAGCTGGGATGAACCAACGCAGCCCAGCAAGAACAGAAGGTGGGAGCAGGAGCCACATCTTTACAGCCATGACCATGCCCAGGCACTCACCCGCCAGCCTTCTCTTCTCATATTTCGCCTGTTCCTCACGGGACAGTTCATGAAAGGCCCGAGCTGGCCCCTCTGGGAACAAGGGGGGGAACTTCTCTGACTCCAGCTGGTGCTGGATCCGATGGTATTCGCTGCGACTGGCTGGCACTGGGAAGGAGGCAATGGGGGCGAGTTCAAAAGGAAGCACAGACACACCGGCTTCCCACCGAGTGTGTATGGGGAAAGGCGGCCGACACTCACCCACCCGTTTCCCACTGAGTGCCCACCCAGGCGGCCGACACTCACTGAACTCGCCCCTCCACTGCCAGGCCATCTTCCGCTGGCAGTTTGCTCCAGGCTTATTGAAGTCACAGGCAGCACAGGTGGCTTCGTCCACCATGGCAGAGGGCTGCAAGGGATGAGAAAGCACTTAGGGCTGGGCAAAGAGAGCTTCGACTCTGACGCGGGAAGTAAAGTCTCACCTGCAGGCGGTTGGTCAGGATGATGTTGGGGTACATGGCCCCCACGTCCAGGTGGTAGATGAGTGGACACTCGATGCGGCTGGGAATGTCCTTCAGGGAGGCGAGCTTGCTCTTAATCTCATCACACACCTGCAGAGAAAGTGAAACTCAGTCGAGGCTGGTGACCAAGCTTGCCTCGTGTGCAGTTCACCAACCCCTTTTAGACATTCAGGAGAGGAAAAAGCTGAAAAATATATAAATAGAGCAAAAACTAGCCAGAAGAAAAAAGTTAAGAAGGGTTGCCATCATTTCTATGAAATACATTAAATTTGGCGGAGTCATTAGAAAATTACTTGAACACCAAACTCTCCTTAGTATTAAAAAAAATCCTTAGGCCAGGTGCAGTGGTTCACACTTGTAATCCTAGCACTTTCGGAGACTGAGGCCAGAGGATCACTTGAGCCCAGGAGTTCGAGACCAGCCTGAGCAACACAGTGGGACCCCCATCTCTATAAAAAATAAAAAATTAGCCGTGTGTGGCGGTGGCACCTGTAGTCCCAGCTACTTGGAAGGCTGGGGTGGAAGAATCGCTTGAGCCCCTGAGGTCAAGGCTGTAGTGAGCCCAGATTGCACCATTGCACTCCAGCCTGGGCAACAGAGCCAGATCCTGTCTCAGAAAAAAAAAAAAGAAAAAGAAAAATCCTTAAAACCCTCCAAAGTAGTAAAAATAGAAAACACACCTAAAATTATAAGAAAAAAGTGATTACAAGGAATAATATCTATCCCATAGAACAGGAAATACCACAACAGTAACACCTATTGTTTCTACTTGAATTATAGGTAAACGAATCAGCCGGGGAAGAGCCTCCACTGCACCCTTCTCTGCCCAGTAACGGCATGTTCTGAAAGGCTGTCCAGTCCAAGAAGGGGAGGATGGGCTTGGACAAGTGAATGGCCAAGTTTCCATGGTGGAGACACCACCTGGACATGCCCCACGTGGCTGTGAGCCCCTGCTGACATCCCTGCAGCCACCCTCCACGCAACAGGTGACCCTTCAGGGACACAAAGGCGACCCTGGGCTTCCCTTTCAAGGGCACTTGCGAGGACTTAGGAATCACTAACAGGACAATGTCATCTACAGAGCTCCTTTCCGCACTCACCAGGGAGGCCAGCATCCTCACATCTACGGAGCTCCCTTCCTCACTCACCAGGGAGCCTGGCGTCCTCACATCTACAGAGCTCCCTTCTGCACTTACCAGGGAGCCCGGCATCCTCACATCTACGGAGCTCCCTTCTGCACTTACCAGGGAGCCTGGCGTCCTTACATCTACCACACCTCCAGCCTCACTCTACCTGCCCATCTCACTGTTTCTTAAAGACTTTAAATATCTGCTTCTAGGTCGGGCACAGTGGCTCATGCCTGTAATCCCAGCACTTTGGGAGGCCGAGGCCGGCGGATCACCTGAGGTCGGGAGTTTGAGACCAGCCTGCCCAACGTGGAGAAACCCCGTCTCTACTAAAAATACAAAAAAAAAATTACCCGGGCGTGGTGGCAAGCGCCTGTTATCCCAGCTACTCAGGAGGCTGAGGCAGGAGAATCTCTTGAACCCAGGAGGTGGAGGTTGTGGTGAGCCGAGATCAAGCCATTGCACCCCAGCCTGGGCAACAAGAGTGAAACTCTGTCTCAGATTCTGAGACGTCTCGCCATCACGCCTGGGTAATTTTTTTTTGTATTTTTAGTAGAGACGGGGTTTCTCCATGTTGGCCAGGCTGGTCTCAAACTCCTGACCTCAGGTGATCCGCCCGCCTCAGCCTCCCAAAATGCTGGGATTCCAGGCTGCCCAGGCTGGAGTGCAGTGGCATGATCTCGGCTCACTGCAAGCTCCGCCTCCCGGGTTCTCGCTATTCTCCTGCCTCAGCCTCCCGAGTAGCTGGGACTACAGGTGCCCGCCACCACGCCCGGCTAATTTTTTTGTATTTTTTTAGTAGAGATGGGGTTTCACCATGTTAGCCAGGACGGTCTCGATCTCCTGACCTCGTGATCCGCCTTGGCCTCCCAAAGTGCTGGGATTACAGGCGTGAGCCACCGTGCCCGGCCATGGCCGACATTCTTTAACTCCTATTTGTTATTCAGACGAGGCTCTCTTCCTGATCGGTTCATGAGAGTTCCCTGAAGTATAACAATAGATGTGGCTGACAATAGCCAAACAGTGCTTCAGTTTGCCAAGAGTGAACACATATTCTTGTTTAAATTTTGACTAGTGAATCTATTACAAGATGTTTCTTGAGGGCAGGCACGGTGGCTCACACCTGTAATCCCAGCACTTTGGGAGGCTGAGGTGGGCAGATCACTTACGGTCAGGAGTTCAAAACCAGCCTGGCCAACATGGTGAAACCTCATCTCTACTAAAAATACAAAAATTGGCCAGGCATGGTGGTGGGCGCCTGTAATCCCAGCTACTCAGGAGGCTGAGACAGGAGAATCGCTTGAACCCAGGAGGCAAAGGTTGCTGTGAGCCGAGATCGTGCCATTGCACTCCAGTGTGGGTGACAGAGCAAGACTCTGTCTCAAAAAAAAAAAAAAAAAGCTTCTTGGCATCAATGTGGAAACTGTTAAAAACTCTAAACCAGCAACCTCACTGAACATGATGTAGTGCTGCACAGTGCCTGACATAAAGACCTGAGGTGGGCCGGGCGCGGTGCCTCACACCTGTAATCCCAGCACTTTGGGAGGCCAAGGCAGGCGGATCACAAGGTCAGTTCAAGATCAGACTGGACAACATGGTGAAACCCTGTCTCTACTAAAAATACAAAAACTAGCCAGGTGTGGTAGCGGGTGCCTGTAATCCCAGCTACTGGGGAGCCTGAGGCAGGAGAATTGCTTGAACCCAGGAGGCAGAGGTTGCAGTGAGCCAAGATCATGCCATTGCACTCCAGCCCAGGCCAACAACAGCGAGACTCCATCTTAAAAAGGAAAAGAAAAAAAGACCTGAGATGTGCCACGTCCTGAGGAACGGGGATCAGAGAAGAACTGGTGTCTTCCTCTTCAGTCACATAACACACTTTGTAAGTGTGCTTTCTAACCATTATGTGAACAGATTTTACAGTCACTAATCCTGTCATTTGTAGGAATTTACTGTCCTTTTTAAGTCTCAACAACAAAAAGTAAATAAAATTTAAAACCTCCAATGGCTCCCCAATGTCTATAAAATAAAGTCCTAATGCCTTAAAACGGGACACAGGATACATCCCACCAGGACCCACCTTCCATGTCACTGCATTTCAGGAGCAGCTCACACCCCACCTCTCATGAAGCCCTCCGACCTTGTGACAGCATCACACGTCACAATCATGACTGCCCTGTCCCACCAGAGACCCTGTGTCATCCATTCACAGCACCACACACAGCAGGTGCACGATAAACGTGCTGCTGAAAGACGTGGTCTGTGAAGAAGGCGCCAAACACAGACTAGCTCTTCCTGCCTCCCTGACGGTCACCTCTTCAAAGTTGGAGACTTGCTCCACAGGCACTTTCTCCTCTTCCTCAATGGCATGGCGCAAGGTCTTCTCAACCCGCTGCAGCAGGAAGTCAAAGGCGGCAGGATTCTAGCACGACAGTGAGACGACGGGGTCAGAGGTGAAACACACCCACACTAGCCCACCTCAGGTTTGACGCTGCGGCTGCACGTGGCAGGATGTGCCCGAGAAAGCTCCGGAAGGACTCATGTGCACACTCTGCAGTGCACTGCCCTAAAGAAGCCCCGAGGGGGAGCTGGGCCAGAGAAGCCACACCCGGTGAGGGGCCATGGGACATCAGAGAAGAGGCTTTATTTCAGCCCCTGCAGCTTCTGGGTCCTACCACAGCACAAGAATGGGAAGAAACTGAATCCCAGGGAAGAAGCACACCATCCTAAACCGGCAAGGGATATCGCTGCGGAAGACCCCAGACTCGAGGGCCTCCACGTGGCCCCCGACATAGGTCTCAGAGTCCAGCACGTGTCCGTCGTCCGTCAGCTTATTGAACTCCTGCTCTTGCTTGTTGGGGAAGATGATGTTGGCATGGAAGGCCTGCACCATCAGCAAGGCCTCACACAGCGTGCCAGAGCCCTTCCGCAGCACCTGCAAGAGAAACCAAGGCTTCCAGCCAAAAGCAACACCAAAGGCCCTGACTTGCAGGCAAAGTCCAGGAACCTAAGCTGAACTTCAGTGTGGAAGGAGAGAAAACCTCGTAGTAAATGGCTGCAAATTCTGCCTCCTGTGGTTCCTTCCACACACCAGGGCCAGAGAATTCCCAAAGGACATCCCTGACGTCACACACCAGAATTCTACTGCCACCTTCGGCGCCAGCACTCCTGGGATGTCCACCTCCATTCAGCTCCAGTGCATTCGGAAGGGGGCAAGGGCTGAGGAGGCCAGGGTGCCGACAGGACAGAAGATGCTCACCTCATCAGGCTCCATGGGAATAATGGTGCACAGAGCGAAGATGAACGGGTGGACGTACTTCATGTACAGGTAGTAAGTGGCGACAGCATCTGACACAGAATATGTGGCCAGAGTCTGAGGAGAGAACGCCAGAGAGCAGGGACATCAAAATAAAGAGCCCAGGGTCAAGTGTGAAGTACAGAAAGCAAAGCTTGGCCTGACCAGCCTGCTGCACACACAGTAAGGAGACGGGCACAGGACAAAATACGTGTGTCCCGGAGACACAGCCTGCTGGGTGGAGCGGGCTGGCATATATGCGTGCACACGGCAGCAAGGGGAGCCAGGATGTGGCTCACGTGCCTAGGGCTGCTCGGTGGCCATCCAGATGCGTGCACACGGCAGCAGGGGGAGCCGGGATGTGGCTTACGTGCCTGGGGCTGCTCCGTGGCCATCCGGCACATGTCCTCCGGGTCTAGCTCCACAGGATCATAGCCTAGCTTGGCCTTGGCGGCCGCCTTGAGATTGTGACTGCCCACAGGAAGGTAACTGTCCCTCTTCACCCACCTGGAAGGAGAATGAGAACAGAAGCCAAGACGATTCCAACATGCAGCCCGGGAACCCCTGAGAACTGGCAAAATCGGGCACCACACAGACAGATGCAAGGTCCTAACAGGCACTCAGGAGCCTCACACCAAGGTCCCACACGGTGTAGGCCCCTTGTGAAAACCCTTCATCAGGATCTAGTTAATCCACAACACAAGGAAGCACCAGGACTGGTCCTTCCGGCCCTCGCCTTCCTCCCACCCTCAGCAGAGCCTGTGGCCTCTCCGACGGGAGCCCCACCTCCTTGGGCCTCTCCCAGACCTCAGGTCTGCACCCCTGGGGCCTAGTTCTATCAACCACACTGATCTTCCCTCCTCACGCTGTCCCTTCAGCACGGAAACACTCAAGCCCACCCTCCTTTAATAGAAGGCAAGATGTGATCAGATGCCAAGAAGAATAAAAATTTTAAAAATAAATAAAAAATAAAAATTAAGAAAAAAAGGCCCCCACACTGTACCCGGAACCTGTCTCTACCTCCTCCCTACAGACGCATTCCCTGGAGCAGCTGTCCAGGGGTCATGTCCGGTCTCTGCCCCCGCAAGCCTCCACCCTGTGGCCCTCTTCTCTCACTTTACCTCTTGCCTTCAGTTCATCCACCACCCCAGCTTTCACCAAGACCCACCCGCATCCCAGTGAGTCCCAATCTACAGTGCAAGCCCAAACCAAGCCTCATGGTGGTCTTCAGGGCCCCCATATGGGTGGGGCTTCCAGGCTAGCATATCGGTAGCAGGGTCACCTCCTACCTCAAGCCCCTTCTCTACCCATTCCCTGTCTCCACGGATGGCACAAAAACCCCAGGTGCCACCCCCTCCCTGAGAACCAGCATCCCTGGGCCTCCCCCTGCCCCACATGACAGACCCTGAATCCTCACAACCCTCACTCCCTGCCTTGGATCAGGACTGTCACACCGTCACACGCTAAACTGGCCACTGCCTCCTGGCCTCCCTCTCCAAGCCAAGTGCTGAGCATCAGAGCTAAACAGAAACGCATTCAGGCTTCAAGCGCCCCAGTGGCACCGTGCAGAGTACAGAGGCCATGGAGGCCCCTCCGTTCCCTTCCTTCCCTCCCTCCCTTCCCTCCCTTCCCTTCCAGCCTCCTTCTCTTGGCATTTCCACATCCACCTGTCTTCCCAACCAGACATGTCAGAGCCCCCAAACGCCGTGACTCTCTGAAGCTCTGAGCTGCCTCCCACCCTAGCTCATATGGAATCTGTGGTTGTCCAGTGAGGCTTGTCCTGTGAGGCAGCTGGGCTGCCACATCCCAACCTTGCCTGGGCAGAGCAGCTCCATGAGGTCCTAGGTCTGGGAACTGTCAGCTGAGTGTGTCTTCCCAGCGGCTTCCCCACCCCAGAGGCTGATGCTCAATGTGCCTGGTCACTGATGAATTGTCAGTCAACAGTCAAAGACAGCACATCCTGGGCCCCGGCAGGGTTGCAGCTGCCATCCTCTTGGGTGACCTGAAACGGCCTCTCAGAGGCCACCCTCCTCCCATGAGATGTGGTGACAGCACAGTCTGCAAGAGGCCTTCAGATCTCGCTCACGGACAGCAGTGAGGAGCCATGCTGCTCTGTGGCCCCTACCTGAGGCAGTCCATGTGGATGCACTGGGGCGCCTTGTACTCCCCCTGGCTGTCCTTCTGGAAGCCTATCTCCTGCTGCATGCTCAGACCGTGGACTGCTGCCCGGGCCTCCACAAATGGCCTGGGTTGGAAAGAGGACAGACAAGCAAGTGGGCAGGTCAGGCCCTAATTCCCCTTTCTCCATTCCTCCCTCAGACCCAGGGAGGAACCCAGACACGGGAGGTGCAGAGTGAACCCAGGAGCCATCTCCTGAGTTGACATGGGAAGCGCCCCTGCACCACGCAACACCCTCCCTCTCAAACACTGCCAGTTACTCACAGAGAACACAGACTCACCAGTCAAAAAAGTCCCCGTTGTAGGTGACCATGATGGTGGGTTTGGTCTCCTGGACGTGTTCAAACCACCTTTGGATCAGATGAGCCTGAAACCGAGTCACAACAGTAAGAGGTCTGCTCTTTCTCTTCTTCAAGCTATTTCCAAATTCCTCTCCCAAAGGTCAGAAGCAGCAGCCTCATGTTGGCCCTTATTCCTGCCCCTCCACCCGTCTCTGGCAGAAAAGAGGGTCACACCCTGAGAACGAAGCTCATGGAGCTGCAATTCTGATCTGATGGAATGCCTGAGGCCTTGGAAAGATCCGCATGTCCATTCTTCCCACAATACCAGGTAGTTTCCCAAGTGATACCTCCTTACCTCATCGGGTTCATTGAAGACACAAAAGGGGCCTTCATATTCTGGCTTGGGGGTGAACTCAAAATCTTCAATATCTTCTGAAACAATCTCCCTGTTGGTGATGAGGTAGCCCTAGCGAAGTTCATTAGCAATCAGCACAAGTCAGAGGCCGCAAAGCCAAGACATGGCGTCTCCACCCTGCCCACACACTCTGCCTAGAGATTCTCACTACAAAGAAGTCCACAGCAATGTGAAAGCGCTTTAAGCTTCCTGAGAAGAGACCCTCCGTGTCTGGATTCCCACTAGAAAGGGGAGGGTACAGCTGGAGGTTGGAACGGCTTGGTTGCTCCCATTCCTGGACTAACTCATTATTCACTCAACAAATACTAACAGTGGGGCAGATGCTCCTCTAGTATGGGGACCAGACAAGGTCCCCATCCCAGGAGCTTACTTCCCAGAAGCCACCTGCTCACCTGGCCATCGATCATGTAGGAAATCATCATAATCTGGTCTGTCTCAGCATCAGGAAACTTGAGGGGCAGTTTGGTCGTCTCAATGTCAAATGCCAAAACCACAGGGTCCTGTGGGGACAAAATAAGCATAAAGCCAAGCTCTAAACTCCCCATTAGGCCTCCCTGAACACCCACCCCCGGCCTGCTCTACCTCCCTCTGGTTGTTAAGAGTCAAAAGGCTCTAGAGCTGGGAGAGGGACCCTAAGACTGACCAACCTACACCAAGAGTATCACGACTCCCTATGGTATGAAAACTTACACACCTAAGAGAGCAGCTGATCACAGGACAAGCCTAAAATCACAGAACTTTAGGAGAAAAACTCTTTAAAAGACATCACCTCATTCTGGTGGTTATGACAACTCTGAAAGGTAACTGTGGCACAGAGACGATATCTTCATTTTGGAAAAGAGAAAACTGAATACAAAGACTTTCCCAACACCACAAAGTCATGTTCGAACCAAGGCCTTCTAGTTAGAAATCCATTTTTCACCATGTCCCTTCACTATCAACTACCCAAACGGAAGTCCCAGCTTTCCCTCGGATGTCCGAACCCTGCCTAGCTCAAATACTGACGTCATACAGTGACATACAACAAAAAAGGAAATGATACTGTCAGAAACCGATGAAAAATTCTAACTCCATATTTCCTTTAATAAAGTATTTGGGGGAAAAGCAGCAAACATATCTTTGAGTCAAATACACTCTCCAGCACTGAAGAATATTCTCTCCAGAAAACCAGAAATTTTAGGATGAAGGTAATACAAGCAAAACTTACAGGTCGTTCAACAAGGTCATCTCGGCGGGTGATTTCTACCGGAAAAGCATTTCCTCGGTATCTGACATTGTACCAATGCGCCTGCAAAACACACAGTGTGCTAACTAGAGTTCTACATCCAGGAAAGTCTATTCCTCTGTGGATTCACCCATAATGATCATCTCCTGGCTGTTACGAAATTCATGTGAGCAGCAACCCAACCCTGCCCCACTCACCACGTGGATCTTCAGGTCAATGGAGAGGCGGATGTGGTAGGGAACATCGTACTCGCGCATGTCCACAATGTTGTCCAACTGGTCAGCTATCTTCTTAGAGGTTTCCTCTTCATCGGTAATGACACCGCCCCTCTGCAGAACACTAGGAATTAACAAGAGAGCAACTAACTCAGCTGCCAGGGTCTGGAGGAGGTGAGGCCAGAGTTCTAACTCAGTAGGAAGAGGTGAGACCAGAGTTCAAACTGAGGAAACACAAAAGGTAAATTGATGTGGTTTCAATGACCAGGGCAGTCCTTCCTTTAAGAATGGCTTGGACTGGGCCGGGTGTGACAGCTCACGCCTGTAATCCCAGCACTTTGGGAGGCCAAGGAAGGCGGATCACCCGAGGTCAGGAGTTCGAGACCAGCCTGGCCAACACGACGAAACCCCGTCTCTACCAAAAATGCAAAAATTAGCCAGGCATGGTGGCGCATGTCTGTAATCCCAGATACCTGGGAGGCTGAGGCAGGAGAATCACTTGAACCCAGGAGGCGGAGGTTGCAGTGAACCCAGATTGCACCACTGCACTCCAGCCTAGGCAACAGAGTGAGACTCCATCTCAAAAAAATAAAGAATAGCTTGGATGATAACTCTACAGACAGGAGAAAATTCAGTGTAAGATGTATGCATTTTATATGATGTGAGTTACACCCCAACTAAAAAAAAAAAAAAAAAAAAAAAAAGAGGGCCAAGCATGCAAGCATGGTGGCTTATGCCTCTAATCCCAGCACTCTGGGAGGCAGGAGGATCACTTCGGCCCAGGAGTTCAAGACAGGCCTGGGCAACGTAGGGAGACTCATCTCTACAAAAAAAAAAATAATAATAATAATCAGCCAGGCATGGGGTACACACCTGTGATCCTGGTTACTCAGGAGGCTGAGGTGAAAGGATCGCTTGAGCTCAGGAGTTCGAGGCCACAGTGAGCTATGATTGCACCACTGCACTCCAGCCTGGGCAACAGAGCAAGACCCTGTCTCAAAACAAATAAGTAAATAGAAGAAAAAAGAAAGAAAACATTAAGTGCTGCCAGTCAGGAGAGCCAGGCATGACCATCCCACCACGGTCCTGATACTCAGGAGGCTGCCTCGTGCAGGCTGAAGAGCAGGCCTGGGCTTCACACAGCCTATGCATGGGTCTCTGCCATGTCTAAAGAAGTGGCCCACCCTTGCGGCCACTATTGGCCTATAAGCTCAAATACTGAACGGGCTATTCAGGGGGAAAAAGACAGACGAGTCTCAGATATGGCTCAAGCCTCTGAGGACTCAGTCTCTGATCGCACCTTCCAATATTTCAAAAAGCAACTTGTGGCATTACCAGGGAAGGCGGACTCCGGGTAGGGACTGTAGAAATGTTCAGCATCCCAAACTGATCCTCTTTTGTCAGAGGGTAAGGTAGGTTCTTCCGAAGTCGTCTAAACTTCATTACTCAAGATTTTCTCTTCCTAATCTGTTACTTTGCATCCTATTATTGTTGATGCTCAAATACTTGAAGAACAGTGTTTAGTGTTCTAGACTTAAATTTCTGTGGACGATACCCAAGGTTCTCTGGAGATGTGCTGTGTAAATCTCAGCACTTAATGAAATTCATAGATGGATTGTGTTAGGGCAGTAGAATGAGGGATCTTTTCCCCTCTAAGGTGACTTTACTATTACAACCACTCAATTTTAGAGCCATAAACCCACCCCTCCATTGGAAAAGAGAGCTAACACATAAAATATAACCTGGGAAGCCACTGTTTATTTAACACAGAACATACAGAAATCTCTACCTAATTGCTCAAGTTTTCCATATCAAACAGAGCCAGCCATTAAGGTAACGGTATTGCTACGTGTTCTTGTCTCCTATCCATCTTGTCGTTCTGAACCAGCTGATGCTTTGCTCACAAGAGCAAAGTTTACCTGGAAAGCAGAGCTGTGTACGCGTCGCTGGCATGATCCTGCTCCCTGTTCTTCTTTACGGCAGGGGAGATCTCCTTCCTCACTTTGACAAGATCTTCCACGGTGTGGAAGGACAGCTTGATGTAATTTCGCTTCAAACCCACCAAGTGATTTGGCTATAATGCGAAGAGATCACGCTCATTGGTTCAAGAGAAATAGGACTTTATGGGTGAGAGGGTAAACACTCAAAGGTAAACACACAAGTCAAAGAGTTGGTGACTTCAAGGCACCTTGTCCAACTCTGCATGTGGCACCAACTAACACCACTAGAGCTCTTTGAAAGGAATTTTATAGACGGTCACCACACCGCCCCATCACCCAATAGATGACCTGAATTTCTACCTCTTCCAATCCCACCTGCCATGAACAATGTAGACTCTGGCCTCATTTATCCCTGGAAAGTCTGGGTGATACTCACCAAGTCCAGATCCTCTTTGGGGACAGTCTCCACTTTTGCAATTTTGCCCTGAAACTTCTTGGAGAGAAACGATGAAACTTCTCGCTCACAACCCTAATCAGGATCAGAATGAAAAGGCTTTCCATTGGTAAAATACATTTCCTTCCTTGCCTATTTCCCACTTGCAAAGCCCACCACAGAATGACACACAGGTCGTCTGACCTGAATCTATAAAACACACGTACCTTTCTGGTTGCAATGTAGAAATACGGTTTATAGGGCAAGGCCACCTGTTAAGAGTCACCAACCCATCCGGGGCGATGAGAAAGAAAAAAGGGAGAGAAAAGTGAAAACACATTGCTTGCTCCTATATCCCATGAATAGCCTAGGGCCAGGGTAGCCTTAACCTTGGTAGCACAACAGGAAGTCAGAATGTGCACTTTTCACAGGGGCAAGAATCTGAAAGACACAATACTTCTCACCATTCAGAGTCTTCCTGAACTGACCTCTCTCAGGACATCTTACATGGTGACTGATGGGGCCTCCAGGGGCCCGAGTTCTGGTGGGCTATGGGCTGCTGTGCACTGGAAGCCTCCCATGCCTTCCCTGACAGTCACAGAGCTAAATGAACACCCATAAAAGTGGGTTTTAGCTTGTCGCGGTCAGGGGCTTACCTTAAATCTGCTTCCGTCATCTTGAATAAAGTAGTAATCTACTGCACTGACTAAGCGCTTATCTTCATCTAAAATCTCGGTCTACAAGAGAATCAGTCAACATAGACACAAGATCATCCTCTACACAGTTAAAGAAACTTTCCTCCTACCTTTTGGGAAACTGAGCACTTTAGAAACAAACCCTCTCATCTAGGTCTTTACTCCACCCCTACATTAACACTACCAGCCTTATTCACAAGAACCGCATTTTAACAGCCTCCAAGAGGGGATTTCTCTCAATTTCTCCCTCATAATCCTTGAAAGCTTTATTCTGATGGCTAAAAGAGATGCCCATCACCTCCGGCTTCTCACAGTGGCCTCTTTGTGGCCCTCAATGACGTTAAAGAGGAAAGAAGAGCTGAGAACCTTCACATCTCCCACCTGATTCACTCAAAGTTCCCTCATGGGTCCCCCACTCTTTAGACACGGACCACGCTATGACAAGAAGGGTTGTAACCATACTCCTGGGTGGGAGAAGGACTTAGTGCTTACAGGATGCATGTTAATGAGCCAGCCTGTCTTCTCACCAGGCTCCTTCAGCCGCTCAAAACCAAACCGCAAATCCATCTTATCCGTCCACTGACTCCGTTCCAGGCGCTTGAGTGCCGAGACTGAGGAAGTGGCACCATCATCCCTGAGTGAAAGAAGGGAACCCAGTGCTTAGTTTGTAATGCCACCTGCTTCTTTTTCTTTTTTCTTTTTTTTTGAGACGGAGTCTTGCTCTGTCGCCCAGGCTGGAGTGCAGTGGTGTGATCTCGGCTCACTGCAAGCTCTGCCTCCTGGGTTCAGGCCATTCTCCTGCCTCAGCCTCCTGAGCAGCTGGGACCACAGGTGACAGCCACCACGCCTGGCTAATTTTTTGTATTTTTAGTAGAGACGGGGTTTCACCGTGTTAGACAGGATGGTCTCGATCTCCTGACCTTGTGATCCAATTGCCACCTACTTCTGCAACCCTCATCCCACCTAGCGTAAGTGTTTCGGATATGACAGGGTATATATATTCCTGAAAAACCCCGAGTTTGGCAAAAAGGCTCATTAAAATAAAAGGACTCATTGGAAAAACACAATTAGGGCAGGCCCTTCAAAACCTGTTCAACTTTATAACCAGAATACTAACAAAACAGTCATCATGGCTAGACACTGTTGCCTCTTGGGACACTAAAAATGCATAAAACTGGCCAGACACGGTGGCTCATGAGAGTGCATGTAACACTGACATGATTTGAATAAAACAGACGGATTGTCAGGCCAGCCGCAGTGGCTCACGCCTGTAATCCCAAAAATTTGGGAGGCCAAGGCGGGTGGATCACCAGAGGTCAGGAGTTCGAGACCAGCCTGGCCAGCATGGCGAAACCCCATCTCTACTAAAAATACAAAAAATTAAATCCCAGCACCATGGGAGGCCAAGGCAGGCGGATCACGGGGTCAGGAGATCAAGACCATCCTGCTAATACGGTGAAACCCCATCTTTACTAAAAATACAAAAATTTAGCCAGGCGTGGTGGTGGGCGCCTATAGTCCCAGCTACTCAGGAGGCTGAGGCAGGAGAATGGCATGAACCCGGGAGGCAGAGCCTGCAGTGAGCCGAGAACGCGCCATCACACTCCAGCCTAGGCAACAGAGCAAGACTCCGGCAAAAATAAATAAATAAATAAAAATAAATAAATAAATAAATTAGCTGGGTGTTGTGGGGTGGGCCTATAATCCCAGCTACTCAGGAGGCTGAGGCAGGAGAATCACTTGAACCCTAGAGGTGGAGGTTGCAGTGAGCCAAGATTGCGCCACTGCACTCCAGCCTGGGTGACAAGAGTGAAACTTCGTCTCAAAAAAAAATAAAATAAAATAAAATAAAATAAGATAAAATAAAATAAAATAGATGGGTTGTCTCAATGTCAATTTCTTAGTTGTGACAACTGTACCCTAGTTATACAAGATGTTATAGTGAAGTGATACGGGAATCTCTGTATCATTTCTGACAAATGCATGAGAACCAATCTACAATTACCTCAAAAAAAGGTTGAGGGCCAGGCGCAGTGGCTCACAACTGTAATCCCAGCACTTTGGGAGGCCAAGGAAGATGGGTGACTTGAGGCCAGGAGTTTGAGACCAGCCTGGCCAATACAGTGAAACCTGTCTCTACTAAAAATGCAAAAATTAGCTGGGTGTGGTGGCATACACCTGTAGCCCCAGCTACTTGGGAGGCTGGGATGGGAGGATTGCTAGAATCTGGGAGGCTGAGGTTGTAGTAAGCCAAGATCGTGCCACTGCACCCCAGCCCGGGCGAGACCCTGTCTCAAAAAAAAAAAAAAAAAAAAAAGTTGTTTTATTTTCTTAAATGCTTCAAAACTAGAGAGTGGAGATGCTACCTTATGATCACTAAGACGATGAAGATCCAAGTGGACATCTGAGCACAGGAGAAAAGAATAACCTGCCACAAGCTGTGAACCGTGCAAGGCTAAGGATGTGCCTCTCTGTAAAGGGAGCCCAAGTATAGCAACTCATGAAATTTTGAAACGTAGAGCCAACAAGACACGTATCTGTGCAACACTCCAACTAAGAGCTTTTTCCTTTCCTATGAAAGAATGTAATTCTAATTCTACTCCTCTATTCTGGTTCCCCTTGCCTAGGAAAAGTTATAAATGAGCTGATACAATTACCACATTTTACTAACATAACTTTCCTATTTACCTGTTGCATGTGAACTAATCAGGGTTACAGAAACACCTGCTGCAGCAAAATATATCTTAAAAATGTAGGCTGGGCGCAGTGGCTCACGCCTGTAATCCCAGCACTTTGGGAGGCCGAGGCAGGCGGATCACGAGGTCAGGAGATTGAGACCATCCTGGCTAACGTGGTGAAACCCCGTCTCTACTAAAAACACAAAAAATTAGCCAGGCGTGGTGGTGGGTGCCTGTAGTCCCAGCTACTCAGGATGCTGAGGCAGGAGAATGGCATGAACCCGGGAGGCAGAGCTTGAGTGAGCCAAGATCGTGCCACTGCACTCCAGCCTGGGTGACAGAGCGAGACTCTGTCTCAAAAAAAAAAAAGGAACATATCCTTCTGGAGTGCATTGTCTAGATGTCAGCACAATCACATGTGGATAAAAATGGGTCATATTGTTCTGTATGAGAGGAACAATCTTCACTGACTGGGAAACTCAACTTTTCATGTGCCTTTTTGTCTTAATGTAAATAAATGAGTGGGGGTGGTAAACACATATGCCCTGTTTCAGAGGCAACAGATTCCCACGACTGCTTTCTGTCCTTGGTCACGCAGGCATATACAGATATGCTAGGTCTCATATTTTGCTAGACTGCTCCCCTGGGCAGTGTTACCCTTAAAGTCATCCATGTGGTCTTCCAAACAGGGCAAAACATGTTGTTCCAATGATCCAGGTATCAAAGGTGTTCTTTCCCCAACTACTCACAGACACTCAGTCCTTCCCTTCTACCACCTGTCATTTCCCAGGATCTGATTCCACCTCATTGCTATTACATGTTTCCTAGAATACCAGTTCTTGATTAAACTATGTGACCATTCCGCTTCTGACACTATTAGATTTCTCCATAAGGTGAGACTGTTTCTAAAATATCAGTGTCATTGTGTAAAATATCGCGGACCCTGTAGGTCCACTTCTAAAAATTTATGCCAAGGAAATTGATGTGCAGAAAGCAATTATTTTACATATAGAAGTTCATCACAGGTGTGTTTATAAGAGAGGAAGAAAGAAAACCATCCAAAATAAGACCAGTTAAAAAATTTTTTTTAGGATTTAAACCAAGCCTGTGCAGAACTCATGTCTTTAATTACATTATATCCCCAATTGTTAATTTATAAACAGAAACAGACAGAGAACTGCTTCTTAAGAAAAACCCTTCCTGTCAACTTTCTTTCAGAACAAGATAAAAGGCCGGGCGCGGTGGCTCACGCCTATAATCCTAGCACTTTGGGAGGCCGAGGTGGGCGGATCACGAGGTCAGGGGATTGAGACCATCCTGGCTAACACGGTGAAACCCTGTCTCTACTAAAAATACAAAAAATTAGCTGGGCGTGGTGGCGGGCGCCTGTAGTCCCAGCTACTCGGGAGGCTGAGGCAGGAGAATGGCGTGAATCCGGGTGGCAGAGCTTGCAGTGAGCCGGGATCATGCCACTGCACTCCAGCCTGGGCGACAGAGCAAGACTCTGTCTCAAAAAAAAAAAAAAAAAAAGATAAAAAAAGAAAGGAAGACCCTTCCTTTGTCTGAAAGTATTCCTTGGATCACCTTCAACTCAAGAGCAGAATGACCATATTCCAAGACTACGATCCTTACTTCTCATGAAAGATTATAACCACTTGTGGTAGGAGGCAGGATGACACCCTCCACAAAAGACCCACATCCTAATCCCCCAAACCTGTGAATGTTATCCTACAAGACAAAAGGGACTTTGCAGATCTGACTAAATTAAGGGCCTTGACATTCTGGTTAGCTGTGTGGGCTCAGTGTAATCACAAGAATCCTTGTAGAGCGAGGCAGGAGACCCAGAGTCAGGACAGAGAAAGGGACGGGAGAGGGTAGCGGGGAGAGGAGATGCAACCCTTGGTTCTGAAGATGAAGAAGCAGCAAGGAAACAGATTCTCCCCTGGAACCATCACAATAAATATAACCAACCAGACACTTTCATATTACGACTTCTGACTTCTAAAACCGTAAGAGAATAAATTTACATAGTCACTAAGTGATCATGTGTTACTGCAGCAATAGGAAACTGATACACCACCATACTGTATAATAAAGGTTTAATCTTTTAAATAGTTGGATGCACCTGTAATCAAAAACACAGAAAAACTATATTCCAAACCTTGCTAGAGAACAGCCTCAGTTCTGAGGCCCAGATCTTTATCAAAATCAAGAGTGAATGAAGTGCTATTTATGAGGCATCAGCACTTAACGGGGGCGCGCGGCCCTCTATGCCACTGTCCTCCAAATATCCTTGCCTCAAGTAAGCTGGATTAAGTAGACTAGAAAACTGCTCACTGGGTCCATATTTCCTCCCAAAACTTCTTTCTCTGAGCTGAGTATCTCACTTTTAATCCAGTGACAGTAAGAAATCTGAAAAATGGGGATAAGTGTCACACAGAGAGCTGCCATTGACTGGTTACTGTATCACACTGTCCTAGTACTCCAAACATGCTCTCATTCACAGATTGCTGCCATTGACTGGTTACTATATCACACTGTCCTAGTACTCCACACATGCTCTCATTCACAGAGAGCTACCATTGACTGGTTACTATATCACACTGTCCTAGTACTCCACACATGCTCTCATTCACAGAGAGCTGCCATTGACTGGTTACTATATCACACTGTCCTAGTACTCCACACATGCTCTCATCCACAGAGAGCTGCCATTGACTGGTTACTATATCACACTGTCCTAGTACTCCACACATGCTCTCATTCACAGAGAGCTACCACTGACTGGTTACTATATCACACTGTACTAGTACTCCACATATGCTCTCATTCAGTTTTCATGACAATCCCTATGAGGGAGGCCACTGGTGTCCCCATTTCACACAAGAAGAAACGCAGGCAAACAGCACCCACTGCCTCCTGGGGCACACACACATCCCAGGACTGTTTTAAGGATAAGATGAGGTAACCCACATAATGCATGTAAAGTAAAAGCCATCACTTGTACTTATCCCAGCAGCAGCCTTCCCCCTGCCTGGAGGCCGTCAGTGAGCTTGGGGCAGGGCAGTGGAGTGGAGCACGTGAGGGCAGTCCTGTGTCCTGAACCAGGGCGGTCAGTAAACGTCTCTAAGCTCCAAGTTCCAACACACGATGTAGATCCTAAGGGTACCTACCTCTCTAGGGCTTGCCTGATATGGACAGACAGCGATTAGCACAATAGCAGTTAGGGATCCTTACCACTTGGTTTCTCCTCTGGGGAGAATTTTGTTCAGCTAAGTGTCTGTAAAAAGCTTCACGTTCTCACACGTTTTCTTTTTTTTTTTTTTTGAGACAGAGTTTCGTTCTTTGTTGCCCAAGCTGGAGTGCAATGGCGCGATCTCGGTTCACCGCAACCTCCGCCTGCAGCGTTCAAGTGATTCTCCTGCCTCAGCCTCCTGAGTAGCTGGGATTACAGGCATGCGCCACCACGCCCCGCTAATTTTGTATTTTTAGTGGAGACGGGATTTCTCCATGTTGGTCAGGCTGGTCTCGAACTCCTGACCTCAGGTGATCCGCCTGCCTCGGCCTCCCAAAGTGCTGGGATTACAGGTGTGAGCCACCGCGCCGGGCCTCATCCGTTTTCTGCTTACGGCAGAAGGCCAGGCCTCCGGTCATGTTTACCGTTTGCTCTGGCCACCAAGCAGCCGCGTCTTACCCTTGTTCTATTTTTTTTGAGACTGGGTCTGGCTCCGTCGCCCAGGCTGGAGTGCGGTGGCGCGATCCCGGCTCACAGCAGCCTCGACCTGCCGGGCTCAGGTGAACCTCCGGGCTCGGATTCCGGAGTATTAATAGCTGGGACCTCAGGCGCGCACCACCAGGCTGCCTTAATTTTTCTTGTTTTTACAAGAGAAGGGCCGGGCGCGGAGTCTCACGTCTGTAATCCCAACACTTTGGAAGGCCAAGGCGGGCGGATCACCTGATGTCAGGAGTTCGAGACCAGCCTGGCCAACATGGTGAAACCCTGTCTCTACTAAAAATACAAAAACTAGCCGGGCGCGGTGGCAGGCGCCTGTAATTCCAGCTACTCGGGAGGCTGAGTGAGGCAGTGGGATCGCTTGAACCAGGGAAGCAGAGGTTGCAGTGAGCCGAGATCGCGCCACTGCACTCCAGCCTGGGCGACAGAGCGGGACCCCCTGTCCAAAAAAATAAAATAGAGGAGACGGGGTCTCGCTCTGTTGCCCAGGCTGGTCTAGAACAGGATCCTGGGCTCCAACAATCTGCCCGCCTCGGCCTCCCCCAGCGCTAGGCCCCCAGGCAGGGTCCCCGGCCCGGCCCCTCCCCGCACCCTCCCCAGCCGCGCGTCCACCCCGCAGGGCCTGGCCCGGGTCCCGCCGCTCTCATCGGTCCCGCCGCTCTCATCGCCCCCGCCGCGCGGCAGGTCCCAAACGCAGCTGCGCGGAAGGCGAGGCCCGAAAAACCTCAGAAAGAGCGGAGCAGGGAAAGGCCGCGCGGCCCGCCTCGTATCCCCGCGGAGAAGCCGCGCCCGTAGCGTCTCCGCCCGCCCCGAGCCCCTCGGTCGGCGGTCGGGGCGCGCCGCCCTACCCCAGTCAGGCGCGGCGAGTGCGGGCGGCTGCTGGACCTGGGCCTCCCTCCCGCCTCGGCGGCGCCACCCGAGGACGGCCCCATGGCACCCTCCGAAGGGCCGGCCCGAGGGCCTCAGGAGGGCGTCCCTCACCTGCTGGCCTCGCCATCCGCGCCTGGGTCCGCGCGCCTCCGCGCGCCGCTCCTCAGAGCCATGGAGCCGCTGGCTACAGCCTCTGCTTCACGGGAGAAATTTGGCGCGCTCCCACCCAGACTCGCGAGAGCCGGAAATGCCGCCGTCCATCAAGAGGCGCGCTCCGCCCCTCCCCCGCCCCCCGAGACGCTCCAATAGCCGCCGGCGCCCGGCTGGGGAGGTGGCCGGCAGGGACCGGGGAAAAGTGTGTGGTAGGCGCGCGCGGCGCACCGTGGGGTTGGGACCGGGAGGCGCTGCGAACCGCGGTGGGGCCGGAAATGTCAGGCGGTCCCCACTCCGCTCTCGGCGCCTCGGGCTCCGCGCCCAGCCAGCCTGAGGTGGGGTCGGTGCCCCCGGCGGCACGGCGCTGGGGAGGCGATGGCGCCGGCCGCGTCCAGGCTGCGGGCCGAAGCCGGGCTCGGGGCGCTGCCGCGGCGGGCGCTCGCCCAGTACCTGCTCTTCCTGCGGCTCTACCCGGTGCTCACCAAGGCGACCACCAGGTGAGCTGGGGCGCGGCCGGAGCGGGAATCGGACGCCGCCCCCGCCCCAGGTCGGCCGCAGCGGCGCGGGGCCTGGACGGGAGCGCGGGGCCGGGACCAGGCTGGGGGCGCGCCCGGGTCAGAACCCCCGCAGCCGGCGCCCTCCGACCCGGCGCTGAACTTCCCGCGGCGACACCCGCGTCCCCAGTCAGCGATTGTGAGGCGCCTCGCGGATCCCGCCCTCCCAGCGCGTGGAGGGCCCGCCCAGACCCGGGGGTCGGCGCTGAGGTTCCACCCCAGGACCCAACAGGGGCCCCGCGCGCCCGGGGAAGCCACGGCAAGCGGAGCGGGTCCACAGGCGCGGGTGAAGACAGGGCCAGGGGAGCGGGTCTGCAGGGCGCGGGTGAAGACAGGGCCAGGGGAGCGGGTCTGCAGGGCGCGGGTGAAGACAGGGCCAGGGGAGCGGGTCTGCAGGGCGCGGGTGAAGACAGGGCCAGGGGAGCGGGTCTGCAGGGCGTGGGTGAAGACAGAGCCAGGGGAGCGGGTCCGCATGGAGCGTGTGGAGACAGGGCCAAGGGAGCGAGTCTGCGGGGCGCGGGTCCGCACGGCGCGGGTGGAGACACGGCCAGGGAAGGTGTTTTTTGAGAAGGTGACATTGAACAGGCTGTGTAAAGAAGTGGAGCAGAGGCTCTCCTGGCACAGGGAACAGCAGGGCAAAGGTCTCTGTTAGGTTTTGAAGGGAAGGCCAGCGTTAAAGAAAGGCGGAGAGAGGTGCAGCTTGGACTCAGTCCCGAGGGAGGGAAGATCTGTGTGTGGAGAACGTGAACCCTGAGCAAGAGGCAGGAGATGTGAAGGGAGTCGCCAGGGATCTGATCCAGAAGGTGTCTAGGTCCGTGCTAGGAATTTTGGACTTTATAGTCCAGAGAGCTTCTCAGAAGGCAAATACAAACCAAGGCCTGGAGGGAGCCACTGGGCCTGTTCCACCTTTTTATGGAAATTTTCATTGTGATAATTGTAGATTCACAAACAGTTACAAGACTAACATGGAGAGATCCCTTGTACACCTTCCCAGTGTCCCCCATTGGTTACAGTCTGTGAAAAGTAGTGCAGTATCGACCAGGGCATTGCGTGGACACAGTCCACAGATCCTGTTCGGATTTCTTCATTTTTCTTGTAGTTGTATCTGTTCTGTACAGTTTTATCACATCTGTACATTCATGTGTTCACCACCACAGTCAAAATGCAAAACAGCGTCATGATAGGGCCGTCCTGTTGCCCGTTCATAACCACACAGCTTCCTTACTCCCAAACTGCCAAATTATAGTATAACATCACAGCCAGGATGTTGACATTGATACTGGAAAGCCACTTGTCCTTACCTGTGTGTTTAAGTCCACCGTCTCCACCTTTTGATACAAGAACTATACACTGCAGCCGCTTTAACAAGAATTCCTACCCCCCGCCCATCTGCTGCACGGCCTCAGAACGGCCCTGCTAATTCACCTGTGGGAAAGGGACACCCTCCCGCTGGTCACGCCTGTTTTCTGATGGCCTCCCTCTCCACAGTGGCATTTTGTCAGCACTTGGGAACTTCCTGGCCCAGATGATTGAGAAGAAGCGGAAACAAGAAAACTCTAGAAGTCTAGACGTCAGTGGGCCTCTGAGATACGCCGTTTATGGGTGAGTGCCATACAAGGGGTGGGTTTACCTTGTAGCCGGTGAGTGCAACCAAGCTGGGCACCAAAACCGAGTAGTTTGAGTACTCTTATTTGGAAATATAATTTTTTAAAAAACATTGTAGTAATCATCATGGGAAAAAACTCGAATGGTTCATATAGTTTGTATGGCATGTATACGCATATGTGCTTTATTTGTTTTTTCTTTTTTTTTTGGAGACAGAGTCTCACTCTGTCACCCAGGCTTACTGCAACCTCTGCCTCCCTGGTTCAAATGATTCTCCTGCCTCAGCCTCTCAAATAGCTGGGATTATAGGCACGCACCACCATGCCCAGCTAATTTTTGTATTTTTAGTAGAGATGGGGTTTCACCATGTTGGCCAGGCTGATCTTGAACTCCTGACCTCAAGTGATCCACCTTCCTTGGCCTCCCAAAGTGCTGGGATTACAGTGCTAGGATTACAGCCTCACATTTGTGGTTTATCATGTTTCTTTGTAATTGGATGGGTAGGGGTGACTGTCTTAATTGGGCTGACAGGCAAACCTGAGGACAAGTAACTCAACTTAACCTAAAGTCAGACTTCAGGATTCAAAAACCCTGAAAGCATCCTAGACTGGGCTCATGGAAGAGGAAAACTGACTCCAATTTGACCAGTTAGTTTCTATTGTTATTTTAATTTTTTTTTTTTTTTTTTTTTTTGAGACAGAATCTCGCTCTGTTGCCCAGGCTGGAGTGCAGTGGCGTGATCTTGGCTAACTGCAAGCTCCGCCTCCTGGGTTCACGCCATTCTCCCGACTCAGCCTCCTGAGTAGCTGGGACTACAGGTGCCCGCCACCACGCCTGGGTGATTTTTTGTATTTTTAGTAGAGACAGGGTTTCACCATTCACAGGATGGTCTCAATCTCCTGACCTCGTGATCCGCCCACCTTGGCCTCCCAAAGTGCTGGGATTACAGGCGTGAGCCACAGTGCCCAGCCTCTATTGTTATTTTCATAGTGTAAACATCCAGAAAAGAAATGCTTCGGTACCCTGAAAAATGTCCAATTTCTGAACCACTTTCTGAATTGCAAAAGCACAGTGATTCAAGAGTTTTACCAATTTAATCCACCCTGAGCTCTTGGCCAACAATAATGTTACAGATGGATTATTTGAAGTATTTTCCAACTACAGTGATTTTTTCTTTAATTCAGAATTCCTGAAGATCATTTTTATACTTCCAAGCTTGCTAACTTGAGTCATCATGGATTTTTCTATAATGTATTTAAAGCAGTAATCCCCCCCAAGAGGGGCAGGTGATGAGATCACCTAGCAGGCCTCATCCAAGTACAGTTTTCCCATCCACAGGACTTCAGTTCCCTTCCCCACTGAGAATCCCTGCATAGGCCACATAATCCCCTGTGACTGGGTGGGAAAACACACTGAGAACCACTTATCTAAAGACTGTCAACGTCACAAGTTGAAAGACCCCTCTTTTTGTTGCCGAATTTTATGGAACTGCAGGCCTCTTGTCCCAGTAGATGTGGCAGCTGGTTCCATTCTCTCCCAAGCACACAGGGGACTGATTGGTAGCAATGCACACAAGCTAGAGTGCTGCACCAGGTCCTGCCCCTGCCAGTTAGTTAGCGAGCGCCCTTGCCAGTTAGTTAGTGAGCACCCTTGCCAGTTAGTGAGTACCCTTGCCAGTTAGTGAGTGCCCTTGCCAGTTAGTGCCCTCACCAGTTAGTTAGTGAGCTCCCTTGCCAGTTAGTTAGTGAGCTCCCTTGCCAGTTAGTTAGTGAGTGCCCTTGCCAGTTAGTGAGTTCTCTTGCCAGTTAGTTAGTGAGCACCCTTGCCAGTTAGTGCCCTCACCAGTTAGTTAGTGAGCTCCCTTGCCAGTTAGTGAGTGCCCTTGCCAGTTAGTGTCCTCACCAGTTAGTTAGTGAGCTCCCTTGCCAGTTAGTTAGTGAGCTCCCTTGCCAGTTAGTTAGTGAGCGCCCTTGCCAGTTAGTGCCCTCGCCAGTTAGTTAGCGAGCTCCCTTGCCAGTTAGTTAGTGAGCTCCCTTGCCAGTTAGTTAGTGAGCGCCCTTGCCAGTTAGTGAGTGCCCTTGCCAGTTAGTTAGTAACTCACTTAGCCAGTTAGTTAGAGAGCTCTCTTGCCAGTTAGTGAGTGCCCTTAGCCAGTTAGTTAGTGAGCGCCCTTGCCAGTTAGTGAGTGCCCTTGCCAGTTAGTGAGCGCCCTTGCCAGTTAGTTAGCGAGCGCCCTTGCCAGTTAGTTAGCGAGCGCCCTTGCCAGTTAGTTAGCGAGCGCCCTTGCCAGTTAGTTAGTGAGCTCCCTTGCCAGTTAGTGAGTGCCCTTGCCAATTAGTT
Source organism: Pongo abelii (assembly GCF_028885655.2). Classification (NCBI taxonomy): domain Eukaryota; kingdom Metazoa; phylum Chordata; class Mammalia; order Primates; family Hominidae; genus Pongo; species Pongo abelii. The sequence continues at coordinate 131,677,904 of NC_071995.2, forward strand.
AGTGAGTGCCCTTGCCAGTTAGCCTACTGAGTTCCCTTGCCAGTTAGCCTAGTGAGTTTAAGGAAAAGCTCTACAATCAGGGACATGTCTGATGATTCATTATTGAGTGCTTCTCAAAGCCAGGCCCTGTTCTGGGCACTGCACTGGACAGAAGACGTAGCCTGCCTTGTGGAGCCTTCCTTCTAGGGGGGAGGAGAGGCACAGACTAACCTAACAGATGAGATAAGGACAGTGCTAGGCAGAAAATGAACCAGGGCCAAGAATGTTAGCACACATGTACACACATGCTGGGACAACGTGGAAGCTGACAGTGTGAGGAGGAGTGAGCCAACATGGCTAGGTGGGGAAGCACTGGGAGCAGAGAGTCAACAGCAGGAGCAAGACTGGTCTGTTAGAGCAACAGAGACAGAGCGCCCCTGAAGCCGACTTGTCTGTACAGACCTGTGTGGCCAATACTGAGGGACATCAGGAAGCAGGGCTTAGGACCTGGGATTTGGGGGTGAAGCTAGACCAGAGAAGAGCACATCCAGAGAACCACAATCTGGCTCACACCCCCTGGGGGCCTCAGGTTCTTCTTCACAGGGCCGCTGAGTCACTTCTTCTACTTCTTCATGGAACATTGGATCCCTCCTGAGGTCCCCCTGGCAGGGCTCAGGAGGCTCCTCCTGGACCGCCTCGTCTTTGCACCGGCCTTCCTCATGTTGTTCTTCCTCATCATGAACTTTCTGGAGGTGGGTGTCTGTCACAGCACTTACTGCAGCTCTTTGTTTAGCGCAGGGATTCTTCACCTGACATTCCCGGCAGAATTCAGAGGGTCTGCAGACTTTTCACTCAAATTGAAATTTTGCATTTTCCTTTATGAATACAGGAAGCAAACGTCTAGTATTGGCAGGACCTGTTTGTACCCAGTAGAGTCACTTTGTTTATTTATTTATTTAAAGACAGGGTTTCACTCTGTCACCCAGGCTGCAGTGCAGTAGCACAATCACAGCTCACTGCAGCCTCAAACTCCTGGTTCAGGCGATCCTCCTGCCTCAGCCTCCCAAGCAGCTGGGACTACATGTGCGTGCCACCACACCCAGCTAATCAGATATTTTTATATCACATCAGTTGTTACAGATATCTCGAAATGCAATTTATGCTCATTACTACTTGGACCTGCCTTTAGAGGTCTTGTTACTGTGTAAAGAAAGAAACAGGCCGGGTGCAGTGGCTCACGCCTATAATCCCAGCACTTTGGGAGGCCGAGGCGGGTGGATTACCTGAGGTCAGGAGTTCGAGACCAGGCTGGCCAACATGGCGAAACCTCGTCTCTACTAAAAATACAAAAAAATTAGCTGGGCACAGTGGCGGTCACCTGTAGTCCCAGCTACTCGGGAAGCTGAGGCAGGAGAATGGCGTGAACCCAGGAGGTGGAGCTTGCATTGAGCCGAGATTGCGCCACTACACTCTAGCCTGGGTAACGGAGCAAGACTCCATCTCAAAAACAAAAAACAAAAAACAAAAATTAGCCAGGCATGGTGGTGCATGCCTGTAATCCCAGCTACTCGGAAGGCTGAGGCAGGAGAATCGCTTGAAGCCGGGAGGTGGAGGTTGTGGTGAGCTGAGATTGTGCTATTGCACTCCAGCCTGAGCGACAGAGCAAGACTGTGTCTCAAAAAAAAAAAAAAAAGAAAAAAGAAACAGGGCTGGGTGTGGTGGTGCACACCTGTAATCCCAGCACTTTGGGAGGCCAAGGCCAGTGGATAGCTTGAGGCCAGGAGTTCCGGACCATCCTGGGCAACATGGTGAAAACCCATCTCTCAAAAAATAAAAAATGAGCCAGTGTGGTGATGTGCACCTGTAGTTCCAGTTATTCCGGAGGCTGAGGTGAGAGGATCCCTTGAGCCCAAGATGTGGAGGCTGCAGTGAGCAGAGATCGCACCACTGCACTCCAGCCTGGGTAACAGAGCAAGACACTGGTTCAAAAGACAAAAAAAAAAAAAAAAGAAATACATTAGTCTGTCAAAATTTTTCCTGAATATTTTGATAACTGTATTTCAGTACTATTGGTTCTTTTTGTAATCCTAATTTTATTTATTTATTTATTTTATTTATTTTTTTGAGGCAGAGTCTCGCCCTATTGCCCAGGCTAGAGTGCAGTGGCGCGATTTCGGCTCACTGCAACCTCTGCCTCCCGGGTTCAAATGATTCTCCTGCCTCAGCCTCCTGAGTAGCTGGGATTACAGGAGCCCGCCACCACACCCAGCTTATTTTTGTATTTTTAGTAGAGACGGGGTTTCACCATGTTGGCCAGGCTTGTCTTGAACTCCTGACCTCGTGATCCGCCTGCCTCAGCCTCCCAAAGTGCTGGGATTACAAGCGTGAGCCACTGCACCCAGCCGTATTTTATTTTATACATTACAAAACATGATTCTGAGAAGGGGGTCCACAGGCTTCACTAAACTGCCAAAGAAATCTGTGGCACAAGAAGTTTGAGACCCCTACAGATAACACAGAAGAGTTCCGGGCCTGGAGGTTAACCTACTGGCATAATCCCAGTCAGAATCCAATGCATGGGAGTTGTGTTCACCTGCACTCAGCAGGTGTATCTGTTCTGACTGTCCCACCTTCCCTGTTCACGAGCACCTTCAAATCTTCACCATCTGTAGGAGCACCAGCCAGGTTGTGCTGTGTGTCTGAGACGTGTCACTTTTTCTTTTTTTTTTTTTTTTTGAGATGGAGTCTCACTCTGTTGCCCAGGCTGGAGTGCAGTGGCGTGATCTTGGCTCACTGCAACCTTCGCCTCTTGGGTTGAAGCAATTCTCTGCCTCAGCCTCCTGAATAGTTGGGATTGCAGGTGCCTGCCACCATGCCCGGCTAATTGTTTTGTATTTTTAGTAGAGACGGGGTTTCACCATCCTGGCCAGGTTGGTATTGAACTCCTGACCTCATGATCCACCCACCTCGGCCTCTCGAAGTGCTAGGATTACAGGCGTGAGCTACTGCACCTGGCGTCACCTTCTGTCCTGAAAGTAATTTGTTTTAACCATTCACTTCTCCATACGGAAGTTCTAAAGGTTCATGTTTTCAAATATGACATTATTTTCCTTCATGCCTTTCCTTACGGGAAGATAACAGAAATATTCTCCTATGCTTTCCTGCGGTATCTGTATGGTTTTACTTGTGTACAGTAGGAGATAGACTTTTGTGTTGATTTTTCCACTTATATAGAAAATTTTCTCATTACCATTTATTGGGCAATCCCCAGTATTTTGAAATATTCTCATTTCCATCTGTACAGGCAATTATCTGCACTTTGTTCTTTTGCTGGATTATTTTCTTTTTTTTGAGATGGAGTCTCACTCTGTCACCCAGGCTGGAGTGTGGTGGCGCAATCTCGGCTCACTGCAAGCTCCGCCTCTTGGGTTCAAGTGATTTTCATGCCTCAGCCTCCAGAGTAGCTGGGACAACAGGCGCCCGCCACCACGCCCGGCTAATTTTTGTATTTTTAGTAGCAACGGAGTTCCTCTGTGTTGGCCAGGCTGGTCTTGAACACCTGGCCTCAAGTGATATGCCCACCTTGGCATTACAGGCATGAGCCACTGTACCCAGCTCTCCCCCTTACTTTAAACAAGAAAATATTTAAGCATTTCTTTAAAATTTTTTTTTAGTTTATATATATTTAGAGGGCATGAGTGTAGATTTCTTATGTGACTGTGCTGTGGTCTGAGCTTTTAGTTCCCATCACCCAAGTAGTCAGTGGTGATTTTCAACCCTCCTCTCCCCGCCACCTTTTCGAGTCTCTGGTGTCTGTTATTTCCCTCTGTTGGTCCATGTGTACCCACTGTTTAGCCACCACTTATGAGTGAGAACATCGGCTGAGGCAGGAAGGTCACTTGAGCCCAGGATGTTGAGACCAGCCTGGGCAACAGAGTGAGACCCCTTCTCTACAAAAAAATTAAAAATCAAAGGGTTGTGGTGGCACATGGCTGTAGTCCCAGCTACTTAGGAGGCTGAGACGGAGGCTTGATGCCAGGAGGTTGAGGCTGAGTGAGCCGTGATCACGCCACTGCACTCCAGCCAGCATGGGCAACAGAGTGAGGTGGCCAGACCCTGTCTGGAAAAAAAAAAAGTGAGAACATGCAGTATTTGACTTTCCATTTGTGAGTTGTTTCACTTGGGATAATTGCCCCCAGTTCAATCTACGTCACTGCAAAAGACATGCTTTCTTTTTTTTTTTTGACACAGAGTCTCGCTCTTTCATCCAGGCTGGAGTGTAGTGGCGCAATCTCATCTCACTGCAACCTGCGCTCCACGGGTTCAACGATTTTCCTGCCTCAGCCTCCCAAAGTGCTGAGATGACAGGCGTGAGCCACCGTGCCCGGCCGAGTTCATTCTTTTTTTATAGCAGAGTAGTGTTCCGTGGTATATTTATGGCACTTTTTCTTTATCCAGTCCTCTGTTGGGGGACATTGAGGTTGATTCCATGTGTTTGCTGTTGTGGATAGCGCTGTGATAAACGTACGAGGGCAGGGATTGTTTGATATGATTCCTTTTCCTTTGGGTAGAGGCCCAGTAGTGGGATTGCTGGATCAAATGGTGGTTCTATTTTTAGGTCCTTGAGAAATCTCCATACTGTTTTCCAGAAAGGCTGTACTAATTTGCATTCCCACCAGCAGTGTGTAAGTGTTCACTTTTCTCCACATTCTTGCCAGCATCTATTGTTTTTTGACCTTTTTTTTTTTTTTTTTTTTTTTGAGGCAGAGTTTCACTGTGTCGGCCAGGCTAGAGTGCAGTGACACGATCTCGGCTCACCACAACCTCCGCCTCCCGGGTTCAAGAGATTCTCCTGCCTCAGCCTCCTGAGTAGCTGGGATTACAGGCACACGCCAGCATGCCCAACTAATTTTTGTATTTATTTTTTTTTTTTTAGTAGAGACAGGGTTTTCCCATGTTGGTCAGGCTGGTCTCAAACTCCTGACCTCGTGATCCGCCCACCTCAGCTTCCCAAAGTGCTTAAATTACGGTCATGAGCCACCGCGCCTGGCCACTTGACCTTTTAATAATAGCCATTCTGACTGGCGTGAGGTGGTATCTCCTTGCGGTTTTAATTTGCATTTCTCTGATGATTAGTGATGTTGAACATTTTTTCATGTTTCTTGGCCACTTGTTTTTCTTCTTTTGAAAAATGTTCATGTCCTTTGCCCACTTTTTTAATGAGGTTATTCATTTCTTTCTTGTTGAGTTATGTAAGTTCCTCATATATTCTGGATAACAGTCCTTTGTAGGATGCATAATATGCATATATTTTTTCCCAGGCTGTAGATTGTCTGTTGGTTGTTTCTTTTGCTGTGCTGTGCAGAAGCTTTTTTGTTTAATGAAGTCCTGTTTGTCTGTTTTTGGTTTTGCTGTATTTGCTTTTGAGGACTTAGTCACAAATTCTTTGTCTTGGCCGACGTCCAGAGGAATTGCTCCCAGGATCTTTATGGTTTCAGGTCTTAAATCCACCAGCTGACATTTAGAATGAACTTACTGGGGTCCTTTTTTTTTTTTCATAACTCCTAACAAGTTTTGATTGGAAAGACATCGACTTTGGAGGTTATTTGGGAGGAATTGACAGCATAGCTCTGAGTAGCAGTTCTGGTGCCCAGGGCCAGCCTTGGGAGTCACCTCCTCCAGTTGTCCGCAAGGAGTTTTGGGCCAGGACAGACATCACCGCCAGCATGAGCAGGCTGCTGTCTGGCATCTCACTGATCATTTTCCATCTTGCTGGTTGGCTCCTTAGAGCCGCAGTGCTGAGTACACATGTGTGCTGTCTGTGTACACACAGAACAAAATCCAACAGCAGTTTAAAAACCATCACGATAGGGTTTGGGTGCCCGGAATTTAGTTCTGATGGGCAGTGAGACTGTTCACCACCTGCCTCCCCTCCTTTGCAGGGGAAAGACGCCTCAGCCTTCGCCGCCAAGATGAGGGGGGGCTTCTGGCCAGCGCTGAGGATGAACTGGAGGGTGTGGACGCCACTACAGTTCATCAACATCAACTACGTCCCTCTGAAGGTGAGGGCCACGGGGCTCAGCCTCTGCCAACATTACTTTCTGTCAGCCTTTTCCTTCCTTCCTTCCTTTCTTCCTCTTTCCTTCCTCTTTCCTTCCCCCCTCCCCTCCCCTTCCCTCCCCTCTTCTTTTCTCTTCTCTTCTTTCTGTTGTAGTTTTCCGCTAGACTTGGTTTCACCCGTGTCTAGACTCCTCAACTACCCTTGGATTTTGCCTATGACCCTGAATCATTGCTAGTTTGGGATTCAGGAAGCAACACAGAAGGGGGTCCCGAGTGGTCGTCTTTGACTCTTCTGTTCGTTCAGCAAATTCTCATTAAAAGCTCCCATGCCAGGGATGCCTATGAGTTTTCTAGCCTTTGAAACATACCCAGTCCCAGGAGTATACATTCAGGCAACTTGAATCTATGCTCCTGGGTTGCAGTCCTCAAGCTTGGCCCAAATAAACTCTAGTTATACTTAGAAAAAAAAAGGCCGTCACAGTAGCTCAGGCCTGTAATCCCATCACTATGGAAGGCTGAGGCGGGCAAATCACTTGAAGCCAGGAGTTCAAGACCAGCCTGGCCAACATAGCAAAACCCCATCTCTATTAAAAATACAAAAATTAGCCAGGCATGGTGGCAGGTGCCTGTAGTCCCAGCTACTCAGGTGGCTGAGGCACAAGAATCACTTGAATCCGGGAGGCGGAGGTTGGAGTGAGCTGAGATTGCACCACTGCACTCCAGCCTGGGCAACAGAGTAAGACCCTGTCTCAAAAAATAAACAAAATGTTAAAAAGAAACAAAGCATTCGTGGTCCCTGGGCTCATGAATTACAGCTGAGCCTGAAGGCAGGCACTGTGTGGCATGGGTCCTGCCGCTGACCTGGAAGGGCTGCCTCACCTGCAGCCGTGGCAGCCACACCTGGGGGAGGGGTGGGCCCGTCCAGTTGCAGAGTGAAGGCCTTCTGGGGAAGCTGAGCCTTTCCACTATCCTGTGCATGAAGGAGCTGCTGTGGGGGCTGAGTCAAAGGCGTCAGATTGGGGCTGGGCTGGTGGTGCGGAGGCTGCAGCCCCAGGCTCTGCCACTGGGATCAACTGTCTTTATGCACAGCCGGGGTCCCCAGGACCACTCCCACACTGGGAGGATGGGGTGTAGCACCCCCTGCAGCATGGCAGGACACCCCCAGATGCTACAGGAGGAGGCCTGGCAGAGCCTGCAAGGGCCACATGCTTCCCTCCCCCACAAGGTGTGCCGCCCATCAGGGTTTTTTACTGGCACTCTGGGCGGGCATCTGCCTGCTGCCCCAAAGCTCCAGACCCCTAGAAAGACAGCAGCTGTGTGGAGCCCGCATTGTTGGTGCAAACAGTCCAGGCACAGGGCAGGTGGCCCTTCTGGGAAAGGTGGGTGCCGTCCCAGCCCAGGCTGCTGCTAGGGAGGACCTGGACAGGCCTGCAGTGGCTGGATCTCAGCTGCAGAGAGCCTTCCTGCATTAGCACCGGCTCTGAGCCCTCCCCAGGAGGGAGGAGAGGACCAGGGTGACCCCCGAGGGAGAGGAGGGAGGCGGCCCAGTGTGCGCACACTGCACACACCACAAACACACACACACCAAGAAGCAGCAGGAAACCAGGGGCGCACACAGACAGGACAAAGAGGCAGTTCATCCTTAGCCAAAGTTGCCAGGAGTTAAAGCAAAATAAAACCAAAATTTCCTTTGGCTTTAACAGTGGCCCTTCCCAGAGCAATTTCAGCTCCATGGGGCTGAAGCCAGATTGCCTTGAAGAGTGGGTGGGAATTATTTTAAAAATCACAAGTCTAGAATATCCTCTCAAAGTCTGTGGGGGCCAGGCATGGTGGCTCATGCCTGTAATCCCAGAACTTTGAGAGGCCGAGGCAGAAGGATAACTCGAAGCCAGGAGTTTGAGACCAGTCTGGGCAACATAATGAGACCCTATCTCTATTTTATAAAAATGAATTTTAAAAAGTTTGAGAGGAGGTGAGGAGAAGTGATGGAAGAAGGCTGGGTGGCAGAGGGGGTTCTGACACTCAGAGATGCGGCCATGGTGGGTGCAGATGTGAAGCTGCTTGTGGGATGGGCAAACACGCATGTCCAGAAAGAGCAGCTCTGCGGGGTTCCCTAAGGAGTCAGGGTGGATGTGAGCCCCGGCACACTCACAGTGGTGCTTGGGACAGAGGCCCCGCCCTCTGTGATGAGAGAGGAGAAAGTGACAGCTGAGCGGAGAGGAGAGTGGGACATCCTGCCTCAAGCCCCTATGTGCCTCTCCTCTGGAGGGCCAGGGGCTGGGACTGAGGGGAGAGGAAGCCAGGTGGGCATTTTGAGGGCATTTTGATACAGAAGGGGCAAGTTTGGCCATGTGGAGGATGGGAGAGCATGCTGACTGCAGAGACAAAGACTTCTGGGCAGAGGGGGCTGGGGCTTGTCCAGAGGGGGCTGGGGCTTGTCCAGCTGTGGTCAGCATCTGGGGAGGTGAGAAGCAGGAAGGATATAGGATTTTCCAGGGAGTGTGACTGAAGAACAGTAGGCTAAGGAAGCTACAGCCATGGGCCACTGGTTCTCAGGAATTTAGAGAAGGAAGTAGAGACGAGAAGACAGACTGGCTGGGAACACAGAGGATCTGGGATGGAAGAGGGGAGAGCCTGGAAGCCGTGCCTTTGAGTAGCGTGGGGGCAGAGTCACCATCCTAGGTGGGTGCAGGTGTATGAGGAAGCAGCATTCATTCAGCAAGTGTTTCCTGAGCAGTGACTGTGCGCTGTGCTGCTAGACTCGGGGACGCGGTGATTAACCAGACACACAGGCTGCTACTTTCATAGCACCACATGCCAGGGAGAGACTCAGCACCGGACCAGAGGATTCTGGGGAAGGGTGAAGCTGCTGAGTCACCAAAGCAGGGCAGTGGGATGGTGATGGGTTAGAGGAGGGAAGGTCTGGGGCCCCTCCCGTTCGTCAGCTGTGTCCCCTGAGGAGGGTGCAGCCACCTGTATGATGGCTGGTCCTGGAGTGAGCGAGGCTGAACCAGGAGCTAAGGTGTGCAGTGAAGGGGGAAACAGGAGACTGACTTGGCTTTGGGATTCCTGGGCTGCTGTAGCCTGTGAACGCTGTAACTAGGGGACCATTTTTCTTCTCCACTCCTCTCTGCTAGGGGCCTAGCACAGCATTTGGTACAAACAAAGGCTCAGTAAATGCAGTAATGGACAGGTGGTTGGACCAGCCGACCAACAAACGGGTAAACGAATTAACTGGGTGACTGAGGCTGGATAACTGGCCACAGCCTCCCACTGACCATGGCCTGTCGGACTGTTCTTTTTGGCAGTTCCGGGTGCTCTTCGCCAACCTGGCAGCTCTGTTCTGGTATGCCTACCTGGCCTCCTTGGGGAAGTGACGACCGCTGGGAGAACATCAGGTGCACTGTGGATGTGGGTCTGGGGGTCTCACCCGCCCAGCGAGAGCAGAACCAATCCAGTCAGGACGTCACTGACTCTAAATCAGGTGATTCAAGATGCCCGAAAATGATGGATAGAGAAACAGAAATCTCTGAATGTCAGAACCTTGTGTTTTAAAAAGGCAGTCGCTGCCTTCAGGTGGTGCTGCCCCAGAAACTTAAAACTTAGTCGAGGCAGTTTCAATTGTTACTGTGGACTGAATTAGGATCACAATAAACGATAATGCAGGTTCTTCAATGGTGACTTTAATCTCTCAGAACAATTGCTGTTGCTTTGAAAGACATGCATAGCCAGATGTTTTTTAAATTTCCGTGTGTGTGGTACGATACATAAAACACAAAATTTACCATGTATCTGGTCGTGGTGGCTCATGCCTGTCATCCCAGTACTTTGGGAGGCGGAGGCAGGAAGATTGCTTGAGGCCAGGAATTTGAGACCAGCCTGGGCAACACAGTGAGACCTCATTTCTACAAGAAAAAATAAAAAAAGTGTATATATATATATATATATATATACACATACACATATATATATGTATCTATACATACACATATATATGTATCTATACATACACATATATATGTATCTATACACATATATATGTATCTATACACATATATATCTATACATATACATATATACGTATCTATACATACATATATATCTATACATACACATATATGTATCTATACGTACACACACACACATATATATGTATCTATACATACACACACACACACATACACTCCTGGGATATCTTCCTGCCACAGTCTCCCAAGTAGCTAGGATTATAAGTTCCCACCCAGCCACACCTGGCTAATTGCTTTCTTTTTTTTGTAGAGATGGGGTCTTCCTGTGTTGCCCAGGCTGGTCTTTGAACTCCTGGGATTACAGGTGGGAGCAACTGCAGTGGGCTCTTTTTTTTTTTTTTTTTTTGAGACAGAGTCTTGCCCTGTCGCCCAGGCTGGAGTGCAATGGCGTGATCTCAGCTCACTGCAACCTCTGCCTCCTGGGTTCAAGAGATTTCTCCTGCCTCAGCCTCCCGAGTAGCTGGGATTACAGGTGTGCACCACCATGCCCGGCTAATTTTTTGTATCTTTACAAAAAATAAAACCGTTTAGAGAAACGGTTTCGCCATGTTGGCCAGGCTGGTCTCGAACTCCTGACCTCATGATTTGCCTGCCTTGGCCTCCCGAAGTGCTGGGATTGGCATGAGCCAACATACCCGGCCCTCTTTCCTTTTAAAAAAGGCTGACTTTTGATTGTCCTTAAGATTCTTTAAAAGAAAATAAAAATAGGCCAGGCTCGGTGGTTCACGCTTGTAATCCCAGCATTTTGGGATTGATCAGATGGATCACTGAAGGTCAGGAGTTCAGGACCAGCCTGGCCAACATAGTGAAACCCTATCTCTATCAAAAATATAAAAAATTAGCGGCTGGGGAGAGTGGCTCACGCCTGTAATCCCAGTACTTTGGGAGGCCAAGGTGGGCGGATCACGAGGTCAAGAAATCGAGGCCATCCTGGCCAACATGGTGAAACCTCGTCTCTACTAAAAATACAAAAATTAGCAGGGCGTGGGCCAGGCGCGGTGGCTCATGCCTGTAATCCCAGCACTTTGGGAGGCCTAGGCGGGCGGATCACGAGGTCAGGAGATCGAGACCATCCTGGCTAACGCGGTGAAACCCCGTCTCTACTAAAAAAAAATACAAAAAATTAGCGGGGCGTGGTGGCGGCGCCTGTAGTCCCAGCTACTCCGGAGGCTGAGGTGGTAGAATGGCATGAACCTGGGAGGCAGAGCTTGCAGTGAGCTGAGATGGCGCCACTGCACTCCAGGCTGGGCAACAGAGCAAGACTCCGTCTCAAAAAAAAAAAAAAAAAAAAAAAATTAGCAGGGCATGGTGGCACGTGCCTGTAATCACAGCTATTCGGGAAGCTAAGGAAGGAGAACTGCTTGAACCTGGGAGGCAGAGGTTGCAGTGAGCCAAGATCGCTCCACTGCATTCCAGCCTGGCGACAGAGAAAAACTCTGTCTTAAAAAAAAAAAAAAAAAAAAAAAAAAATTAGCTGGGTGTGGTGATGCACGCCTGTAATCCCAGCTACTTGGGAGGCTGAGGCAGGAAAATCACTTGAACTGGGAAGGCAGAGGTTGCAGTGAGCCGAGATTGTGCCACTGCACCCCAGCCTGGGCAACAGAGTGAGACTCTGTCTCAAAAAAATAAATAAAATAAAAAATAAAAATAGGGCCGGGTGCAGTGGCTCACGCCTGTAATCCTAGCACTTTTTGAGGCCGAGGCAGGCGGATTACTTGAGGTCAGGAGTTTGAAACCAGCCTGGCCAACATGATGAAACCCCCTCTCTACTAAGAAATAATAAAATAAAAACTTAAAAGGCTGAACATTCCTGTGTGCGTGGACTGCATTTTGCCTGTCCGTCTGCCCGTCAGTGGCTAGACTGTTTCCAGCTCCTGGATGCCGTGAAGGATGTGGCGGTGAAGACGGCGGCACTAATGCCTGCTCAAGTCCTGCTTGCCTTGGGTTTTCAAAGAACTGCTCTTTCAGTTCAGAATATTTAAGGTGGGGTCGTTCCCAAAGGAAGTTTAGGGTATTTGCAAAAGTAACAGATACTCCTGCAATTGATGCGGAAGGTGACAATTCTGACTATCCCTCTAACTTGCCACTTCTCAGTGAGTCCCACCCCCCTGCCATGATGGAGGATTAAGAACCTGGATCTCAGAGCAGATTCTAGATTAGAATCCAGAGATGACAGTACTGTCACCGCTCAGAGTTGCTTTGTGCCGGAACTCTTCTGAGAGCTGCGCGGGGTTGGCATTATTCATCCTGCAGCAGCCCTGAGGGAGGTGCCATTGTTTTCTCTGCTCCACATGTGAGGGATGCAAGATGCCTCAGCTAGCAAGAGACGAGTCCTGATTCAGAGGCAGTCAGCCAGGTCCTGAGCCACCGTCTTCACCACCTCATCATAGGGCATCAGAGTGTCATGGCAAGGTCAAGAGAATTGCTGGAGAAGATTTCGCATCATGTATATGGCTTATCACAGGCCGCATCCGGTCAGTTTGCTGAACACACCTTTACGGAGTGCTGTCAGGCACACGGGAGAGCAGAGACCAGGAGTTTTTAGTTTCACCCACTTGAACAGTCATCAGAAAACAGGCTTTTTTTTTTTTTTTTTGAGACAGAGTCTCGCTCTGTTGCCCAGGCTGGAGTGCGGTGGCACGATCTCAGCTCACTGCAGCCTCCCGTTTTCAAGTGATTCTCCTGGCTCAGCCTCCCGAGTAGCTGGCATTACCAGCGCGTGCCACTACGCCCTGGTAATTTTTTGTATTTTTAGTAGAGATGGGGTTTCACCATGTTGGCCAGGCTGGTCTTGAACTCCTGACCTCAGGTGATCCGCCCGCCTCGGCCTCCCAAAGTGCTAGGATTACAGGCATGAGCCACTGAGCCTGGCTGATTTTTTTTGAGACAGTCTCTGTCACCCAGGCTGGAGTGCAGTGGCGCGATCCTGGCTCACTGCAACCTCTGCCTCCCAGGTTCAAGCGATTATCCTGCCTTAGGCTCCTGAGTAGCAGGGACTACAGGCGCGCACCACCACGCCAGGCTTTTTTGTATTTTCAGTGGAGACGGGGTTTCACCATGTTGGTCAGGCTGGTCTTGATCTCCTGACCTCGTGATCCACCCACCTCGGCCTCCCAAAGTGCTGGGATTACAGGCGTGAGGCACTGCGCCCGGCCCGATTTTCCTTTTTTTATTTATTTTGAGACGGAGTCTCGCTCTGTCGCCCAGTCTGGAGTGCAGTGGCGCGATCTCGGCTCGCTGCAAGCTCCGCCTCCCGGGTTCACGCCATTCTCCTGCCTCAGCCTCCCTAGCAGCTGGGACTACAGGCACCCGCCACCATGCCCTGCTATTTTTTTTTTTTCTATTTTTAGTAGAGACAGGGTTTCACCTTGTTAGCCAGGATGGTCTCGAGCTCCTGACCTCGTGATCCGCTCACCTCGGCCTCCCAAAGTGCTGGGATTACAGGCGTGAGCCACCGCGCCCGGCCTTCCTTTTATTTTTATTTTTTAAATCTTCCTATCATTTTTAGTAAATGACCTGGAAGAGGCAGACCTAACTGGAAGCGTACAGGTTCAAGAAAGCCTGTTTAAGCAGAAGTCTCGGTATTTCTGTGGAATCATTCAGTTTTTTTTTTTTTTTTTTTTTTTGAGACATTGTTTCACTCTGTTGCCCAGGCTGGAGTGCAGTGAGGCAATCTCAGCTCACTGCAACTTCCGCTTCCTGGGTTCAAGCAAGTCTCCTGCCTCAGCCTCCTGAGTAGCTGGTATTACAGGCTGGAGCCACCGTGCCCGGCTAATTTTTGTATTTTTAGTAGAGACCGGGTTTTACCATGTTGGTCAGGCTGGTCTCGAACTCTTGACCTCAGGTGATCCGCCCGTCTTGGCTCCCAAAGTGTTATGATTACAGGCGTGAGCCACCGAGCCCAGGCCCAAGTGATTTTTAAATAGCTTAAATCAGATCATGTCATTTCCCAATTTTAAAATGGGCAGAGATGGTCCAGCAATCCCACTTCTGGGTACAGACGCAAAACAATCAAAGAAAGAGAGATCTGCACGCAGCACTGTTCACGCTAGCGAGGAGATGGCAACAGGGCAAGCGTCCAGCAATGGGTAAGCGGTGGGGTCGGTCCACGCAGGCGTCCAGCAATGGGTGAGCGCTGGGGTCGGTCCACGCAGGCGTCCAGCAATGGGTAAGCGGTGGGGTCGGTCCACGCAGGCGTCCAGCAATGGATAAGCCGTGGGATCGGTCCACGCAGGGAGCGCTGGTCCCCCTGGAAGGAAACCCAGGCTCTAACGCGGTCCCTCGGAGGACCCTGCTAAGCGAAACGCGCCGGCCATAGAAAGACTGTCCCGCAGGAGAGGGCGGTGTTCGGCCTGAGGTTGAGGGGTCGGGACCAGGAAGAGGGACAGCCCGGCCGAACCTGAACGCACTTCAGGCTGCTTGAACCGCACACGCAGGAACGGCGCCGACGGAAAACTTTACTTCGTGTTCCGCCACCAAAAAAATATCGTTTAAACAAACCTGCGGCAGTTTCCCAGCTCCCTTAAACCAGGGTCCCAAGTTCTCCGCGTCTCCGCCCCTGCACCCAGCCTCCGGCCTGGGCAGGTGCTTCCGGTGCGGAACCTTCTGGAAAGCACCGCGCCGCCCTCCCGGCGTCCCCACAACCCCGCCCGCACCTGCGCACACCGGCGCTCGCGAGCACAAGTGACGGGACTGGAGCGTGGCGGGGTAGGTGTCTCCGCGAAAACGCCCCTTACCGGAAGGCTGCCCCGCGCCCTTGCGCGCCCCAGGAGGCGGGACTTCCGCCCCCGCCGCCCGGAAGCGATAGCCCGGGGAAGCGTGTCCCTCGCGGAGCGCCGTAGGGGCCGTGGGTGCATGAGCGGGCCGGCGCGGGAGCTGGCGGCATGGCGTTCCGGCAGGCGCTGCAGCTGGCGGCCTGCGGGCTGGCGGGGGGCTCGGCCGCCGTGCTTTTCTCGGCCGTGGTGGTAGGGAAGCCGCGCGCAGGCGGGGACGCGGAGCCACGCCCGGCTGAGCCGCCGGCCTGGGCGGGGGGCGCGCGGCCGGGCCCCGGCGTCTGGGACCCCAACTGGGACAGGTGCGCTCGGGGCTGGTTGGGGCCGGGGTCGGGGTGGGGGTCAGGGCCGGTGTTACCGTTGGGATCGGGATCGGGTTTAAGGTTGCGATGGGGTCGGAATCTGGGGTCGCCGTCCGCTTCCCCCAGCGGAGGAGCCGCTTTCCGGGGCCGCTCTGCGCGGAGGGTTCTGGGGGCGGCGGACCCTTCCCGCCGGCTTCTGTGGGCCGAGCTCCGTCGCGTCCTCGCCCTTCTCCCCGCCCCTGCGAGTCCGCCCTGGGTGCCATCGCCGGAGCGCGGGCTGGGGCGAGACTGAGGTGGAAGCCGGGCCTCCTCCAGGGGCGTTTGCAGGAGCGCGCCTGCGAGCCGCGTGCGGTTATTGAGCGTTTGAAATATGGCTCGTGTGATTCCTGAAGGGAATGCTTAGTTTACGTCAATTTAAACTTAACGCAAGCAGGGCCGGGTGCGGTAGCTCACGCCTGTAATCCCAGCGTTTGGGAGGTCGAGGCCGGAGGATCGCTTGAGTCCAGAAATTTGAAACCAGCCTGGGCAACATAGTGAGACCCCCCATCGCTACAAAAAATACAAAAAAAATTAGCCGAGGGAGGTGGCGCGGGCCTGTGGTCCCAGCTACTCGGGAGGCTGAGGTAGCAGGATCCCTTGAGTCCAGGGGTTCCAGGCTGCACAGTGTGAGCCGAGATCCCGCCACTTCACTCCAGCCTGAGCAACAGAGCCCGTCTCAAAGGAAAAAAAAAAAAAAGTAGTGTAGGTTTTTAACATTAGTTATGTGTTGAAATAGTATTTTTAGCATATTGAATTAAAAGTATGATCGAAATTCACCTGTTTCTTTTTAATGTTGCTGTTAGAAAATGTATAATTTCACATGTTGCTGGCATTCTGTTTCTGTCGGCCAGGACTGCTCTAGAGGCAAGGATGGTTTGCCCAGTCCTAACTCCTCATTGTGCTCAGTACTTTAACAAAGGGAGCACAGAATTATACTACTGTGGTTGCGTTAGATACTTTATATTAGATTTTTATCTTTTGTTAACCTGATTTCCTCTATTAGCATCATACACTAAGCATGGGGTATATATCAAAATTAATGAGCCAAAACGTAGATTATTAATTATAATTATTATATTAGTTTATAATACATTACTATTAACTAAGGTTCATGCTTCATTGAGATTTCCTCAGCTTTTATCTACGGTTCTGTTCTGGGGTCCCACATGACAAGTAGTCTTCATGCCTCCTTAGGCACGTTTTGGCTGTGACAATTTCTCAGACTTGTTTTGACGATCATGACTGTTTGAGGCGTCCTGGTCAGGGGTTTGGTAAAAGGTCCCTCAATTGAGACTTCTCTGAAGGTTTTCTCATGATTAGACTGGAGTTATATTCTTTTTCCTTCTTTTCTTTTTTCTTGAGACGGAGTTTCCCTCTTGTTGCCCAGGCTGGAGTGCAGTGGTGCAATCTCGGCTCACTGCCCGGGTTCAAGCGATTCTCCTGCCTCAGCCTCCCGAGTAGCTGGGATTACAGGCAAACGCCATTATGCCCAGCTAATTTTGTATTTTTAGTAGACGGGGTTTCTCCATGTCGGTCAGGCTGGTCTTGAACTCCCGACCTTAAGTGATCCTCCTGCCTCAGCCTCCCAAAGTGCTGGGATTACAGGCATGAGCCACCATGCCCAGCTTGTTATATTCTTTTTTAAAAATCAGAATTCTGAAAAATCAGAAATTCTGAATCAATATTCTGAATTTCTTAGGTCTTTTTAAGGAAACAGATTCACTCTGCTGTTAAAGAACTTGAAGTAGGCTGGGTGTGGTGGCTCATGCCGGTAATCCCAGCACTTTGAGAGGCTGAGGTGGGCAGATAACTTGAGGTCAGGAGTTCGAGACCAGCCTGACCAACATGGTGACACTCTGTATTTACTAAAAATACAAAAAAATTAGCCAGGCATGGTGGCACGCACCTGTAGTCCCAGCTATTTGGGAGGCTGAGGCAAGAGAATCACTTGAACCCAGGAGGTGGAGGCTGCAGTGAGCCCAGATCGTGCCACTACACTCCAGCCTGGGTGATAGAGCGAAACTCTGTCTCAAAAAAGAAAAAAAGAACTTGAAGTAGAACCAGGAGCTGAGCCCAGCCTTTCTCTTTTAAGCAGGTGTTCTGTATTTGCCTGTCATGTCTGGGGAGAAGTGAATTGGGCCTTGTGGGCTGGGAAAGACTCATACAGACAGAAGGCATGAGCAACTACAGGGAGGTGCTAGAAAACTGCGTGTTTCTTCTTGAGTCTCACGTGTCCACACTGGAAAGTTCCAGAGCCTCATCTGGTGAAATCTCCAGCTTCTTCCTGGAGGTCTCATGCAGTTTACGGCTTCCTGTCTCTGTGCCTATAGCTCCTAAATATTTTCTGTGGCTCAGCCTGACTCCCCCATACCTGCCAATTTGAGTCTTGGCCTGGTTTATGACAGGCCCCCAGGTCAGCGTGGCCCAAACGGAGCCCTTCAGTCACCACCATGCCCTTCCACAGCTTCCTTTTCCGCCACTGTCTCAGTGAGTAAATACCAGCAGGTTCGACTTTTGCTATTCCCAGCTCTGCTGTGTTGAACTTTTTTTGTTGCTGTTGAGACAGGGTCTCGCTCTGTTGCCCAGGCTGGAGCGCAGTGTAGTGCAGTGGCAAGATCGTGGCTCCTTCCTAGGCTCAAGCAATCCTCCCACCTCAGCCTCCTGAGTAGCCGGGACTACAGCTATGGACCACCTTGCCTGGCTAATTTTTTAATATTTTTGTAGAGACGGGGTCCCCCTATGTTGCCCAGGCTAGTCTTGAACTCCTGGGCTCAAGTGATCTGCCCACTTCGGCCTCCCAAAGTGCTGGGATCCACTCTTTTTCAGATTCCAGCAGCTCTGGAACAGGCCTTCATAATGGGAATATTTTCTTCCTCACTGAGTGTTTGTTTGTTTATTTATTTTCTGAGGCGGAGTCTCACTCTGTCGCCCAGACTGGAGTGCAGTGGCACGATCTCAGCTCTCTGCAACCTCCGCCTCCCAGGTTCAAGTGAGTCTCCTGCCTCAGTCTCCCAAGTAGCTGGGATTACAGGCGTGTGCCACCAAGCCCAGCTAATTTTTTCTATTTTGAGTAGAGGTGGGATTTCACCATGTTGGCCAGGCTAGTATCGAACTCTTGACCTCAGTTGATCTGCCCACCTCAGCCTCCCAAATGCTAGGATTACACGTGTGAGCCACTGCACCCGGCCTGAGGGTCTAAAATGTGCTTAGTATGACTGAGGACATGATGTTTTAATTTTATTTAATTTTGCTTAAATTTTGAATTGAAACATCCTCACAGCTAGTGGCTACTGTTGGGCATTGCAGTTCTAGGCTCTGCTGAAGCATCATGGTCAGGGAGGCCTTCTTGGCCCCGTGGACACTTTCCGCTTGCCCCCCAATAGCCGCTGTCCTCTTTCCTATCCTGGCGTTCTCCGTACCCACAGTTGCGTTCGGGGTAGTCTGTCTCCTGCTGTTCACTGTCTGCCTCTCATTAGAGAAGAAGATGCACAGGGCTTTGCTTGTCTGTTTTGCTCTCCAGCGCATCACTCAGAACAGACCTGGCACTAGCTTTGTGGGAGGGAGAGTGGTGGTATGCTCAGAGAGGCCTCCCCAGGGCTGTGCCGAGGGCCTTGTCTTCTCTCCATGCTCTTCCCAAATAGTCTGACAATTTGGAAATAACGTCTTGTCAGAAAAACTCAAACTTGGGAACAGAGATCACAAGGACGTATCTTGTATTTCAACATCAGGCGAGAACCACTGTCTCTGATCAACGTGCGGAAGAAGAACGTGGAATCTGGGGAAGAAGAGCTGGCGTCCAAGCTGGACCACTACAAAGCCAAGGCCACACGGCACATCTTCCTCATCAGGCATTCCCAGTACCACGTGGATGGCTCTCTGGAGAAGGACCGCACTCTGACCCCACTGGGTATGTGGTGGGTTCAGATCCTCCGTGGACCCCATTGGTTATGTGGCCAGGTGCATATCCTCTGCTGGCACCTTGGTTATGTGACTGGGTGCAGGTCCTCTGCGGACCCCCTTGGTCAGCTTTCTTGAAAGTGCTTGGGGCACTGGGCCTCCTGGGGCCCATGTCTAAGACCATCACCCCTGAATCACACATTATTACCAGTAACTGTCAGCTGAACTTGGACAGAAGACAAGCTTTTCAGAACGTCCTTAACTTGGCCGGGCGCGGTGGCTCACACCTGAATCCCAGCACTTTGGGAGGCCGAGGCGGGCGGATTACCTGAGGTCAGGAATTCGAGACCAGCCTGGCCAACAGGGTGAAACCTCATCTCTACTAAAAGTACAAAAATTAGCCGGGTGTGGTGGCGGGCGCCTGTAGTCCCAGCTACTCGGGGAGCTGAGGCAGGAGAATGGTGTGAACCCTGGAGGTGGAGCTTGCAGTGAGCTGAGATCGCACCACTGCACTCCAGCCTGGGCGACAGAGCGAGACACTGTCTCAAAAAAAAAAAAAAAAAAAAATGTCCTTACCTTGGCCAGGCACGGTGGCTCACACCTGTAATCCCAACACTTTGGGAGGCCGAGGCAGGTGGATCACTTGAGGTCAGGAGTTCGAGACCACCCTGGCCAACAGGGCGAAACCTCATCTCTACTAAAAGTACAAAAATTAGCCGGGTGCGGTGGCAGGCACCTGTAATCTCAGCTAATAAGGAGGCTGAGGCAGGAGAATTGCTTGACCCTGGGAGGTGGAGGTTGCAGTGAGCCAAGATTGCACCACTGCACTCTAGCCTAGGTGACAGAGTGAGACTCCGTCTCAAAAAAAAAAAAAAAAGCCCTTAACTGTTAGATCTTTGCATGAGACCAAATGCAGTGCATATCCCAGCAGCGGTTTTATACCTGCTTGATGCCTTGGAAAGCGGCGTGGCTTGTGCCCTCCGCTGCTCACCTGGACCTGCTGCCGAAGACCCTTCTCTGCGGCACTCACAGGCCTGATGCCTGGCGTCTGCTTTTTTGTTTGTTTGTTTTGTTTTGAGACATAGTCCTGCTCTGTTACCCAGGCTGGAGTGCAGTGACGCCATCTTGGCCCACTGCAACCTCTGCCTCCTGGGTTCAAGCAATTCTTCTGCCTCAGGCTCCCAAGTAGCTGGGACTACAGGCACACGCTGCCACGCCCAGCTAATTTTTTGTATTTTTAGTAGAGACGGGGTTTCACCATGTTGGCCAGGATGGTCTCGATCTCCTGACCTTGTGATCCACCCACCTCGGCATCCCAAAGTACTGGGATTACAGGTGTGAGCCACCGCGCCCGGCCTAATTTTTTTTTTTTGTATTTTTAGTAGAGACGGGGTTTCACCATATTGGCCAGGCTGGTCTCAAACTCCTGACCTCGTAATCCGCCCGCCTTGGCCTCCCAAAGTGCTGGGGTGACAGGTGTGAGCCACTGCGCCCGGCCTGGCATCTGCCTCAATGCCCTGTTGAACAGGCGGGACTGAGCAACAGGATCCCGCCTGTCCCCACTGGCAGACACTGCCTAGACAGCGTCCAGGAGGGTCCTTCCACCTTGTCCTTGTGTCCCTGTGCAGGTGGATCTGTGGAGGAAATGCCTGCCTAGAGAAGGAAATGCGGGGTGGGCTAAGGTAGAGTTTACATTTTGAAAAGTTCTTCGAATGGGATAGTGTCTGTTCATGCACATATTAAAAATTCAAATAGTAAAAATGTGCAGGGCTGTCCTCCACAGACGCCTCCCCCCAGCCCCCAGAGCTGTCCCGGCTGCTTGTGCACAAAGAAAGTGGAGTGACAGACGCAGGTGTGGCTGCATCCAGTGGATTCGGCCTTCCTGAGGCGTTTTCACCTGGATGCAAAAGCTCACAAGAGAAAAGGCATCTGCACTGGTGTCCGGCCCCCACGTAGCAGCTCGGGGTGTTTAGGTCCTGCTGTGTTGGCCTCTGTCATGGCGCGTGGCTGGGGGCCCCTGAGGCTCAGGTTTTGGGCATAGTTGAGGGTGACATGGGGGCACACAGAAACCACCTCTGGGCCCCACCAAGCGCCAGCCACCGTCCGGTTTGCTTGCTTCTGCCATTGATGGAATCAGATGCATTTTTTTTCCTGTATGGGGGTGAAGACAGTTGAGTGCCAGCCCCCCTGGCCCAAGCCTCGGGAGGGCAGGAGCCATCGGCTGAGCTTGCTGCCTGATCGGGGCTCGTGTTTGTGGGCAGAAGAGGGCGTGTTTGCGGGAGGAGGAGGGGGTGTTTGCGGGCGGAGGAGGGCGTGTTTGTGGTTGGAGGAGAGCGTGTTTGCGTGTTTGTGGGTGGAGGAGGGCTTCTTTGTGGTTGGCGAAGGGAGTGTTTGTGGGTGGAGGAGGGGGTGTTTGAGGTTGGAGGAGGGGGTGCAGGTGCGGCACTCAGGTGCCTTTCACCTTCCAGGTCGGGAGCAGGCTGAACTCACTGGGCTCCGCCTCGCAAGCTTGGGGTTGAAGTTTAATAAAATCGTCCATTCCTCTATGACCCGCGCCATAGAAACCACCGATATCATCAGCCGGCACCTGCCAGGTGAGTGCTGGGCGTGGGGCCTCATACTTGCAGCAGTGGAGGGCTGGTGGCAGGGCCCCGCGGGGCCTGAGCTCTTGCCCACCAGGAGGTCACAGCATCTCCGCCGGCGGGGCCGCCTCACCCAGGGCTTCACTGTGCTTCTCCCCAGGCGTCTGCAAAGTCAGCACAGACCTGCTGCGGGAAGGCGCCCCCATCGAGCCAGACCCGCCCGTGTCTCACTGGAAGCCAGAAGCTGTGGTAAAAACCTCCCCAGGGAGCAGCTTTGTCGTCCTCGCCTTCCCTGGGCACAGCGGCCCTGCTGGGCTCACCATCCACCACGTGCCCGGCCGTCCCACGGGCTTCCCCGGGTGGCAATGGAGTCTGTCCTCCTGACGCCCGCCTTGCCCGTGTACTTCCACACTGACGGTTCCTCACTTTGCCCCCAGCAGTATTACGAAGACGGAGCCCGGATCGAGGCTGCCTTCCGGAACTACATCCACCGCGCAGATGCCAGGCAGGAGGAGGACAGTTACGAGATCTTCATTTGTCATGCCAACGTCATCCGCTACATCGTGTGCAGGTAGGCAGCTGCCGGGCTGGGCGTGGCCTAAAATAATTTCAGACTTAGAGAAAAGCATGAGGAAGGAAGAAGCCAAGCGAGACCCTCCTCCACTGCCGATGCCACCTAGTCAGGCCTCACTAGCCCCTGGGCGTCCACTCCTCTCAAGTCCTAGTCAGTTACGCGGTAGGTGGCGTGTTACTTGGAGCTTCTCATGAGCCTGTTTTGGGCAAGGGTAGTGCAGACAGGGAGGGGCCCCTGTGGTGTGCTGGGTGGGGTCCTGGGTGGGGTGTGTGCTGGGTGGGGTCCTGGGTGGGGTGTGTGCTGGGTGGGGTGCATGCTGGGTGGGGTGCGTGCTGGGTGGGGTGTGTGCTGGGTGGGGTCCTGGGTGGGGTGTGTGCTGGGTGGGGTCCTGGGTACGGTGCATGCTGGGCGTCCGCACTGGCCTGGTTATTTTCTCTTTGTAATTGAACATCTTGTTTTCCCTCAAACTCGGCCAACCACCTTCTGCCTCTGGCTGGATCCCACTGGCAGCATCCCACCGCTGTTGTCTGCTGGGGCTTTTGTGCTTCTGGGGTCCTGACCTCTTTCACTTGCTGACCTGTGGGCACTCCCACCCGTGTGCCGGCGTGACGGCACGGGGCGTCCACTCCCCTCTGGGTCGAGGCCACAGCTGAGTCACGCTGCTGCCTGGGCTGCTCCGTCGGGGGCCCTTGTCCCCCAACCTGCCCTGGTGCCCCACTCTCAGCACCACAGAATGATCCGGGTTCAGGTTGCATTTTCCCTGCCACCACCCTGCGAGCAGCCACTTCTTTAAGGAGCTCCAGGGCTGCAGCCATGTTAGAGGGTCCTTTGTGGGGCAGGGCCAGCTCTATGATTACATACTTGAAACAGTCAGAAGTGTTGGCCAAATCTCACTAAATGCAAATTTGAAACAAATTTGCCTGTTCTCTGGATCCATTAGGAAATGTGTGTGTGGGCTCTGCAGCTGAGGGGGCCCTCTTGTGTGTGACGAGTCCCGTGGTGGGAGGACAGGACGGCACTGGTCAGTGATGCCGTGTGAGGCTGGGCCCTGGTCTCTGCCCGCCTGTCACCTGGGCCTGTCACCAGGGCTGGGGCTGCTGGGAGCACCATGGTCAGAAGAGCAGCAGCTCCCAGAAAGTCGAGGATGTAGGGGCCGAGATTCTCAAGCTTGGCTCCAGACCAGATAGAGCTTTTCTAGGGGTTGGAGCTTCTGGGTGGTGTGGCCTCAGGCTAAGTGAGTACCTGTTTGCTGTGAGTCGTTCGTTGCCTCCTGACTGTGCTTGTGAATGAGCCATATGGGTGGCTTCTATGCTGCCACCACCACCTTGTTGTGTCCATGACACAGTCACCCCGAGGTGACACAAATGCTAAAAATGCACAGAAATAACGGGCGGGAGAGTGGAGCTGACCTGAGTCAACACAGTGGTGAGGGCCAGGCAGGTGCACCTGGACACAAGGATGGCTGTGCTGTTCTGGCCAGCGCCGCCAGGCAGCCCTGAGGAGGCTCGGGAAGCAGCGTGAGGGTGGCCATGCGGCCCCCTGCGACGGGGCGGTGGGTGGCTCAGAGGCGGTGATGGCAACACCGAGCTTTTCCACAAATGCGAATTGTGCCTAAGAAGTGCATGAAGATGCCATGGCGGGTAGATCCCGTCTCCGTTCTTTGCTTTCCCAGAAAGGGACCTGTTGCACTAACTGGCTGCTCCCTGCTTTTTTTTATATGGGAAAAGCAGAAATTAAATTGTTTCCCCATAAGAAGTCAGCGTTGTTCTGATCTGTGCAAATCTTGAGTTGGGGTTGGGCCCCTGTCCTAAAGAGGGCAGGTCCCCAAGTGTGATGGCTCAATTCATGTTGATCCCAGCCACATCTTCCCCGAGAAGCCCTGACTGAAGACAGGAGTGGCTCGGCTGATGTGTACCCTGGCCCTGAGGCTGCTCTGAGACTTCTTACTGAGGGTCTCAGCCTCTGTTTGCAGAACAGAGCCCCCTGGCACAGCCTAGCCCGGCCTCTTTTAAGGACAGAGCCCCCTGGCTCTAGCCCAGCCCGTTTTTTGTTTTTGTTTTTTTTTTGAGATGGAATCTCGCTCTGTCACCCAGGCTGGAGTGCAGTGGTGCGATCTCGGCTCACTGCAAGCTCCGCCTCCCGGGTTCACACTATTCTCCTGCCTCAGCCTCCCGAGTAGCTGGGACTACAGGTGCCTGCTATCACGCCCGGCTAATTTTTTGTATTTTTAGTAGAGATGGGGTTTCACTGTGTTAGCCAAGATGGTCTCGATCTCCTGACCTCGTGATCCACCCGTCTGACCTCCCAAAGTGCTGGGATTACAGGCGTGAGCCACCGCGCCCGGCCTACCTCAGCCCGTTTTAAGGACAGAGCCCCCTGGCTCTAACTTGCTCTTTCTCTCTCTCTCCCCAGAGCACTGCAGTTTCCTCCCGAAGGCTGGCTCCGGCTCTCCCTCAACAACGGCAGCATCACCCACCTGGTGATCCGACCCAACGGCCGAGTTGCGCTCAGGACCCTCGGGGACACGGGGTTCATGCCTCCC
Source organism: Pongo abelii (assembly GCF_028885655.2). Taxonomy (NCBI): domain Eukaryota; kingdom Metazoa; phylum Chordata; class Mammalia; order Primates; family Hominidae; genus Pongo; species Pongo abelii. The sequence goes on from NC_071995.2 coordinate 131,702,679, forward strand.
GACAAGATCACCCGATCCTGAGGGCGCCCGCAGGGCTCCTGCCTCTCCTTCCCTCTGTCCTCCCTGCACAGGCCACACATGCTTACGTTTTGTTCCCAAGGAGACCAGCGGAAAAGTAGAAACCTGCAATGCTGCATCTGGGGACTGACTTGTGACCAGGCTGAGAAGGGGGGAGTTGGGATCAGACAGCCTGACTTCTCTGCAGGGTTTTATACCTGACCATGAACCCCCAGGATGGCGTGGGGTTTAAGGTGAAACCGTCTCACACACAAGTCAGGCCTGTTGTGGGGACCTGAAAGAGGCCTGACCCAGACCACCATGTTTGCACCCACAGCTGACCCGTGCTGAGGGTCCGTGCTCCATTGGCAAAGCTGGTCAGGCACGAGGGTGACTGAGGCACGTGGATGAGGAGGGCCCCCAGGTTCTGTTCACAACTCACTTCACTTCATACATCCTTTTAATTTCTTAAAACCCTCTTGTCCCTTAAATATTTGTCAATTACAGATTTTCTGGCTGGGCACAGTGGCTCACACGTGTATTCCCAGCTACTCAGGACGCCAGGGTGGGAGGATCACTTGAGCTCAGGAGTTCAAGACCAGCCTGGACAAGACAACATAGCGAGACCCTGTCTCTACTAAAAATACAAAACTTAGCTGGGTGTGTCTTGGGCATCTAGAATCCCAGCTACTTGGGAGGCTCAGGTGGGTGGATCACTTGGGCCCAGGAGCTGGAGGCTGCAGTGAGCTGTGATTGTGTCACTGCACTCCAGCCTGGGCAACCGAGGGAGACTTAAAGCAATTTTTTTTTTTGAAATGGAGTTTCACTCTTGTTGCCCAGGCTGGAGTGCAGTGGTGCGATCTCGGCTCACCACAACCTCTGCCTCCTGGGTTCAAGTGATTCTCCTGCCTGGGCTCCCGAGTAGCTGGGATTACAGTCGCCCACCACCATACCTGGCTAATTTTTTGTATTTTTAGTAAAGACGGGGTTTCATGGAGAAACCAATATAGAATTGGTCAGGCTGGTCTCGAACTCCCAACCTCAGGTGATTCACCCTCACCCGCCTCAGCATCCCAAAGTGCTGGGATTAAAGGCATGAGCCATCGTGCCCGGCCTAAAAAATTTTTTTTCTTCATCTGGGTTTTTGCTTTGAAAACAAGTTTCTCCAAATTTACAGATTCCTGATGATGTTGGGTCTGAACTCACCAACTTGATTAGGCCTTTAGGGGCCGAGGGACTAGCCAGCTGCACAGGTGACTAGACAGGGAAGGGGCAGGTAAGGTGGGTCTACAGAGGTGGCTTTGCCTTTGACCTTCATGCTGGTCTCGGCTGAGGTGATACGCTAGTGACAGCCTAATAAGGGGTTGCCCTTATTGAGTAAAATATTCCAGATTGACAGCTCAATCTTAGTTTGCCTCCGGTTAATCTTTTATGCTTAGGGATTAAATGTGTGGGTTTGTTTTTTTTTTTTTTTTTTTTTTGGAGACGGAGTCTCACTCTGTCACCCAGGCTAGAGTGCAGTGGCGCGATCTCGGCTCACTGCAACCTTTGCCTCCTGGGTTCAAACGATTCTCCTGCCTCAGCCTCCCAAGTAGCTGGGATTACAGGCGCCTGCCACCATGCCTGGCTAATTTTTTATTTTTAGTAGAGATGGGGTTTCACCATGTTGGCCAGGCTGGTCTCGAACTCCTGACCTCGTGATCTACCCACCTTGGCCTCCCAAAGTACTGGGATTACAGGCGTGAGCTACCGCGCCTGGCCAGGGATTAAAATATTCAAACATGTTGCGTGTGCCCAAATATTCTGTTAATTTAGGAAAAACAGTACAATTTCTATGAAGTGGTTGTGACTATTTTCGGTAGTCAATACAATTGGGATATCTGATCTATTTCTGTCTACTTTGGAAATGACTGCATAATAAAATTTTACTGTTTTTTTTAAAAGGACTAGTTGTGACTGTGTTAAAAACATGAAACTTCGGCTGGGCATGGTGGCTAACACCTGTAGTCCCAGCACTTTAGGAGGCCCAGGCAGGTGGATTATGAGGTCGGGAGTTCAAGACCAGCCTGACCAACATGGTGAAACCTCGTCTCTACTAAAAATACAAAAATTAGCCAGGCGTGGTGGGCGCCTGTAATCCCAGCTACTCAGGAGGCTGAGGCAGGAGAATCACTTGAACCCGGAAGGCGGAGCTTGCAGTGAGCCGAGATCGCTCCACTGCACTCCAGCCTGGGCCACAAAGCAAGACACCATCTAAAAAGAAAAAAAAAAAAAGGAAACTTGTGCACTGTGAGAAACGATGGTGTCACCAGAACCTTTTGCACAGCGTCCTGTCTCCCCGTGGCTGACGCCTCTACCTGCATCGCACCAGCTGCCTGCTCGGAGGACTTCTGCCAGTGGCCTGGGCCCTTTCCGAATCCCTGACCAGGACAGCAAGACTGACCAATGGTTGTGGAGACAACAGCCACAGCAACCATACGCCATTGTCTAGAAATAGTTTGATTAGCCAGGGCCGCGCCAACTTCAAAAACAAATACCAGGCACGCTCACGTTTGACCTCAGACGGGAGCAAGGCTCGCGAGGAAGCAGTCCGGGATGCTCTAAGTCAGCTGCACAGGGCGCCCACGCCACAGCCCCAACGCTGCGCCTCCAGGGATGGGGCAGCGCTGCAGGGCTAAGCCTTTGTTTTGCTTAGGGCCCCGGCTCCTCTGTAAAGTAGGAAAGCCTGGAGGTGGGAGCAGGGCTAGCATGCCTGGCACTGAGGCAATGCTCAGAGCAGGCGCAGGTTTGCCGGAGGTTTGCTGGGCAACAAAGCTCATCACAATGTGGAATGACCACACATCAGCTGGCCCCGATGCCCTGCGCAGCCCACGGCCACTCCCAACGCTCGCGTCATAGACGTGAGTCGCACTCACGGGAAGATCTGGACAGACTACCTGGTCTAAAGGGGGAAGCGGATGGGAAACCATGAGCAGTTTTCAATGGATCACAAGAAACCAGTGACAAAGAGTCGTCAAATCCTTCTGCCAAAAAAAAAAAAAAATACCCAAAAGGGAAGAAAACCTGATTATGCTGCTTAAGTCAAATTTGAAGTCAAGGATTTTGAAAAGTTAAGCCACAAACTCAGTGTGTGACTAATTGCATACAGCAATGATAACCTGTATTTTTGTTTTTCAAGTCTACAGCCCTTGCTATTCCCAGGCAGCCTCCACTCCAAGTCATAACCAGGCCCCGCTTATCTGCCAAGATCAGAGAGACTGGGTGCGTTCAGGGTAGTATGGCCACAGATGATTACCTAAGTTTCTTGAATATGAAACTTTAAATAATTTTTAGTTTCTTTTTCTAGAGTAAATTCCCAGCGAACTTTTTTTTTGAGACATACTCTGGCTCCGTCAGCCAGGCTGGAGTGCAGTGCCACCGTCTCGGCTCACTACAACCTCCGCTTTCCAGGCTCAAGCGATTCTCATGTCTCAGCCTCCCAAGTGGCTCGTTCTACAGGCGTGCGTCACTGCACCTGGCTCATTTTTGCATTTGTAGTAGAGATGGGTTTCACTATGCTGGCTAGACTGGTCTCGAGCTCCTGGCCTCAAGTGATCCGCCCACCTCGGCCTCCCAAAGCACATGAGCCACTGTGCCTGGTAGACTTCCCTTCTAAAATACCTGCTGTTCTAAGTGGTTCTTCCTTAAATGGCCTTTTCCAGTCTTCTGCATTTGGGACGGATGTAGATTAGCAAAGTGAGGATGGCTCCCAGTTTGGCTGGTAGCTGGTGGGGGTCTAATTTCTGAATGCTGGACTCAGGGCAGGTATGGCCGGGGAGAAGGCAGGGAGGGGCAGGCAGGAGACTGGGGAGTGAGGAGCTGACCCATGTCAGGGCAGCCCCCAGGGATCTTCAGCGCACGAGTGTGCGTGTTGTGAACGCCTGCATGGGGAGCTGCACGAGGGGAAGGCTGAGGGCGTCTGGACTGGGTGAGTTACAGGGGCCCAGCAACGTCAATGATGGAAACTGTCCCTGGTTTGGGACAGACTGAAGACTTCTCAAATGTTAGTAACGATACCCTCGTCTGGCCAAAGTGAAAACTGCACACCAGAAGCCTCAATGAGACTGGTGGGAACGGCAATGCCACCAGATGGCGGCCAGCTGCCAGGGGCCGCCATGCTGACATTTATCCCAAAGCCTTTTCTTAGGAGGGAGCGTGGGTGGGAATCTGCAGTTGGAGCAGTCACAGGGTTTCCAACCATGACAAACACGCCTGCGCCCCGCATGCACAGCCGGGCCCCAACGAGGGTTCCACCATCAGCCCTTACCTGGGAAAACTGCAGGCTTCTGGAAACATCCACACAGCTCTGGAAGACCTGCCTGTGGTCCCTGCCATGGCGCCGCTGGCACTCCCACGGCTGGTACGCAGCACCATGGCTGCTTTTACCCCAGAAACGAGCAGCAGACTCACCGGGCGCCTCCCCTCACAGCTGCCACCATGCTGGAGCAGGGCACTTTCCAACCAAAGCTACCACAGCAACTGTTAATGTCACCAAAGTTTCCCACTGCCAAGAGCAATGGTGAAATCTGTGCTCTTTTAACGGATGCCAAAAAGTCTTTCACGACCGAGTCAAGAAAGGGGCCTAAAAACAGCAAGCGAATCTGAGGGCGCCCAGGTTGATGGCCGTCCAACCAAAACAGTGCCGTGTGCCTGGGCACAGGTGAGGGATCTTTCCAAAAGCTTACAATTATTACCACGCGGTTTTGAAGTAATTCATTTCATTAAGTGTTTTGTGAAGGACATAACCCCCCAGGACACACGAGAATGCCTCCGTTGGGACTGGAATCACCGCCCACAAACAAACGGAGAAACAGTCAAAGGCGGCCTAAGACCTGGAAAATCAGGAGCAGTGGTCCACATACAAAATCAGGGCCAAAACCTTTTACTTTCCATTTGAATTTACAACCATATACAGACAATATGGTAAGATTTTAGAGAAAACAGATCATCACTACGAATATCCATATTCTGATTTCTTTTGAGAACCAAGGTGCCTTATAAAATGCTGCTTTTTAGAATAATAGCATGTGTTGTTTCTGTCTGGGATCTAGATCTTGTCTGCTACAAAACAAATAAAGACACCCTGTGTAACAAAATCGAATTTTAACATTTAAATCTTGATTCCAATATTCCTGACCTGTCTCTTGTCATATGAAAGAAATAAGCCTTTTTTTAAACAAAGTTTCAATTCAGAAATTTTTACAAACAAAAACAATCCTGCGTCTACTTAATATCACTGTATATCCTCAAAAAGCAAGTTCAGGAAATTTAAAAATGATTTATAAAAGGCACTGAAGTTAGCAAAAGCATTGGTGGGTTTTCATTTTGGATTAAACACTGGAAATGTTCACACAGAAACAACTGTGTGAGCAGTTGCCCGTAACACCCAGGAAGAAACCGACCTCCAGTTAGCACCTCCTGAGCACCTCAGCGGTTCCTCACACATTCCAACCACAGACCTTCATTCAAGCCAAGGTGAAGGCTACAGTCAACACGGCAAGAAACCAAGATGGGACTCAAACCTCTAAATGCAACACTCTGCATACAGGAGATCCCAGCTGAAATGAGTTCCAAAATAAAGGATACCTTTATCGTATAATCATTTATGCTCAACAAAGCCTAAGGATAAATTTCAAAACACAACAATTTGTAGATTGTATTACTGCTACACTGGCCCCTGCATGAAGCAGGCGGTGAAGGCTCACGTGCTGAGGAAACAGGGAACACCTTGGCGCCACTGCTGCTGAGCTCTGTGTGGCTCCTGGCATCACTCCCACGGGCTGCAAGACTTCCCAAGAGAAAAGCTACTTTTATCTTCTGATCAGTAATTTAAATATTCCGAACAACCCAAATCATAATGGTTGCTGCGAGTCTGAGGCGCACTCCTGGCTCCCTGATCCCTGCCGTCCACCTCACTCTGTCTGAACCGTGAGACCCACGGGCAAACCAACAGGGACTCTGCCACCATCAGATGCCACCACCCCCCCAAGGAAAAGACAGGGTGGCAAACAGTTCATCTTGGTGAGCGCAGGTATCGCGGGGACATCGGTGCTCACGCCTCTGCCAAGCCCCTCCTCGTCCACAGTGTCTGTCGGATGAGGTGAGTACGGGGCTGCCTGTCTGCAACTGCCTCAGCACCCTTTCCTCTGCTACATTTCAGACCTAGAAATTGCCACCTAAAAAGTCTGCTATTACCACATGGATATTTTCCAGAAAATTGGTATCTGAGTTTGCTTTCATTAACTTCTAACTTCTTCCAAAATATCAGAAATCTAAGTTTTATATAGAACATTTAAATCTAAAATTCTCACACCCTCAAAGTGAGAAGTAATAATTTAATCAGAATATATTCCTTTTTGATAGTTTAGCAATAAACATATGACCCTTCCTTCTTTAAAAATGAAGAACAAACCGAGAGCCCAGCGCCGAGCCTACAGGGCGGCAAGCTCAGCCAGGCGCGCCATCCTGCGGAGCTGGCTCCCGTGCACGGGGCTGTAGCGCCCAGGACTGCCCAGGCCTGGCTTTGCGGGGTTGCTTCCAGCCACGCTGTTTCTCCCCGGACTGTAGCTGTGAGGGCCACTGAGATCTGGCAGCTGAGACTTGAACTTTCCTTTCACTGCGGGACTGGGCCAACTGCGGAAAGCAAGAAAGAACTGTTAGCAGACGGGCAAGCCTGGAGATGAACAGCGAGAGTCAGAGAGTAACGGCCCTGGACTCAGGCACACGCGCCCGGGCGGAGGAGACGCACTGCTGAACCCTGGCACCGTGGGCACTGGGAGAGTCAAGCTCATGGGGGTTTCCAGGAGAATCCTGTGTGATCTGAGTAGAAACCCTGCTGCTTCCATCCCTCTAGCCCTCAGCTTGTCAGCAGCTGACCCGTTCAGCTTTTCCACCCAACCGGAGCTCTGTCCTGTGTGCAGAGAGCCACAACACCCAAATCCACAGCCTGGCTGACGGGCCTGCCAGTGTTGGGAAGAGCCACTGGTACATTCGCATGAACTGGAACTGGACCCTGCAGAAGCTTCCAAAAGCTGCCCCGCGGGTGACAGGCTGTCCGGGCCCCACATACCTCTGTCTGTCCGAGGGTGAGTAGCACAGGACAGCACTCTTCCATCTGTGCACAGCCGGGAACTGATGGGGGTCGACATCTGCACATTCAAGAGCGGCCAAAACATCCTGATCAAGTTTTGACGGCTCCTCTCTAGAAAGCACAATAAAAGAAGCAAAAACATCTTTGGTAAAAACATAAAGACTTCTAAAATACCACTACTTTTTTTTTTGAGACGGAGTCTCACTCTGTCGCCCAGGCTGGAATGCAGTGGCGCAATCTCGGCTCACTGCAAGCTCCGCCTCCCGGGTTCCAGCAATTCTCTGCCTCAGCCTCCCAAGTAGCTGGGACTACAGGTGCCTGCCACCACGCCCGGCTAATTTTTTGTATTTTTAGTAGAGACAGGATTTCACCATTTTGGTCAGGCTGGTCTTGAACTCCTGACCTTGTGATCCACCCACCTCGGCCTCCCAAAGTGCTGGAATTACAGGCGTGAGCCACCGCGTCCGGCCAAAATATCACTACATTTTAAACTCAAGAACCCAGCACACAAAACAACAGTGTGCAAGGATCGATCTGGCCCGAGGAGATGGAACCAGGGAACCAGCAGCAGCACATCAGGGCATCAGCTCTCAGGGAGCCGAGGGCCGCTCTGCAGAGGGAGGCATCTCCCAAGGCCAGGGAGGCGGATGCAGACTCGCTGTTCTGTGATGAGAAGAGCAGGAGCCAGGGAGGAGTTGCCTCTGGGTGCACACCTGCATTCTCTATGGTAACAGGATCCACCCGCTGTTAAAATGCAGTTCTGCATATTTGCACCCTCAGAGAGTGCTCAGTACCAGAAGGTTAGGGACATTTATCCCGTTAGATTGAGACTGACCCCAAGATGGCTTTTCTTCCTAGAAGGATTCACACCAGTGGCAGGCACATCCCTAGCAAATAACAGCAAACACTAGGATCACCCCACAGTCCAAGCGGAGGAAGACCCAGAAAGAGCATCTAGAAGCTGGACTCAGACAGGAACTGAACGCACACGGCAAGTCCACACAAACGCTTGTATGGAGGCCGGGCGCGGTGGCTCACGCCTGTGATCCCAGCACTCTGGGAGGCCGAGGCTGGTGGATCACAAGGTCAGGAGTTTGACACCAACCTGGCCAATAACACCAGCCTGGCCAATATGGCAAAACCCCATCTCTACTAAAAACACAAAAATCAGCTAGGCGTGGTGGCAGGTGCCTGTAGTCCCAGCTACTCAGGAGGCTGAGGCAAGAGAACTGGTTGAACCTGGGAGGTAGAGGTTACAGTGAGCTGCGTTCACACCACTGCACTCCAGCCTAGGCGATAGAGCAAGACTCCATCTGAAAGAAAAAAGGAAAGGAGAGGAGAGGAGAGTGGAGGGGATGGGGTGAGGGGATGGGGGGAGGGGGAGGTGAGGGGGAGGGGAGGGGGAGGCGGGGGGGGGGGAGGCGAGGGGAGGGGGAGGGGGAGGCGAGGGGAGGGGAGGGGGAGGCGAGGGGAGGGGGAGGTGAGGGGAGGGGAGGGGGAGGTGAGGGGAGGGGGAGGAGAGGGGAGGGGGAGGGGGAGGGGAGGGGGAGGCGAGGGGAGGGGGAGGGGGAGGTGGGGGGGAGGTGAGGGGAGGGGGAGGGGGAGGCGGGGGGGAGGCGAGGGGAGGGGGAGGGGAGGGGAGGCAAGGAGAGGGGGAAGGGAAGGAGGAGGGGAGGGGGGAAGAAGAGTGAGTGCAGAGGGCAACACATGCCTACCCAAAAAGGAAGAGCCGCCTGGCCGGTTCCCTCGTGACCTCAAGCTGATCCTCGTGCCTGGGGCTGCTGGGACTCAAGGACATTTTAGCGATCCTGGCTGACATTTCACTTTCTGTCCTCCTGTGGCCATTCCCGAGTTGGTCTGTGGGAGAAGGCGGCTCTAACAAGTCTCTTTCTACTGCATTGATTCTTGAAGTCAGGATCTTATCTTTAGTTTTCGTATTTTCATCTGGTGTCTTAGAAACGCTACTTCCTACATTTTGCAAATTCAGTTTATCAAACTCAACAGTCAAATCAGAGACAGGTGGCAGATGAGCTTCCTCCCCACGGGGGGCCTTTGGTCTCTTGCCTGCCAGGGTCCTGCTGTGACTCAGAGGATGGCAGAGCCCATTTCTGCTGTTATGTGGACTGCCCGGCTCGGCGGCTTCTATGAGGTCTGCCTCCTGCTCCAAGGGGAAGGCACTGCACCTCGTATGTCCAAAAGCACCAACTGTGGGCGGGCTGTTATTTCGAGCTGCATTTTGCCGATTTTTTATTTCTTCCAAGCTCATGTCATCTTCATCTAGAAACGCCCTCACGGAAATGGAATTGCTGCCTGTGAGGACAACAAGGAGCACTTCAGTGATGGGAACGACAGGAAGCCACAGAGCTGCTCTGCTCCGTCCACGACCAACTGCCGTGACCCCAGCAACAGCAACTCTTACATTTAAAACCTCCTCATCAGATTTCAGGATGGAAAACCACCCACATGACTTCCTGGAAAAGGGCAAACAGGACCCTGCAGACACAATTAGGCTGCTGGAGGCCAGGCACAGAAGCTCACGCCTGCAATCCCAGCACTCTGGGAGGCCATGGCAGGGGGGTCGCTGGACCCCAGGAGTTCGAGACTGCCTGGGCAACATAGCTCAAGTGGGAGGATCGCTTGAGCCCAGGAGGTGGAGGCTGCAGGGGTCTGTGATCATGCCACTGCTTTTCATCCTGTGCCACAGAGTGAGACCCTATTTCAGAGGAGGAGGAAAAAACAAAGCTGCCAGGCTGACTTTTCTTTCAAAGGCAGGGACATGAAAACGCCAAGGGCAGCCCAGGCGATGGGCCAGATGACTGCCCTGCACCCCCAGCCACCCTCCAGCTCTCACTCCAGCTCTGATCTGCTTCGACCCCAGGGGCTCCGAGTGTCACAGTGCCCCAGAGGATCCCGGAAGACTGTCCAGAACAACTCCATGAAGTAGCACTGCTGCGCTTTAGCTGTGAAGATAACACAGAAGAGCTCCTGAGCGCAGCACTGTGCGAAGGCAACAGAAATGTCCCGTTTGGTGTTCACGATGGCGGCTGTGGCCACAGGAGGATCCAGAAGACTTGAGCTGTGGCTCCTGCTACTTAGGAAATGCATCAACTTTACTTAATATTTACTAATTAAAATGTACATAGTCACAAGACAACACTGTAAATGAGGCCACTTTACAGAAATGAGTTCTGTGCCACCGTCAGCTACAACACAGCAAGGTCAGATTTCAATGATTCCCATAAAACGACTGCACTGACGTCGCCCTAGTTCTGTGGTTTAGTCACAGGTGACCGTTTAAGAGTCACTGCTTCTTAGTTTCACATATATCATTTTCATTTTCATCTTCTTTCTATCATTCCAGGGGCTTTGTTTTATAAATGAGGTGTCTTGTGGGCTAATGGTTCTATTTTGACCTTACACACACAAACTCACACAGACTCACAGACACACACATACACACACACACACAGTTTAAACTGTATATCTTTTAATTTGTATTTTAGCAGATTCAAATCTCTAGTTATTAGAAAATTTGTTTTTTTAAACAAATAAATAGAGTCTCACTATGTTGCTCAGGCTGCCTTCGAACTCCTGAGCTTCAGCAATCCACCCACATTGGCCTCCCAAAGTGCCGGGATTACAGCATGAGCTGCCGCGCCAGGCCGCTGGGATTGCAGGCGTGAGCCGCCATGCCTGGCCGCTAGGATTACAGTGTGAGCCGCCATGCCCGGCCGCTGGGATTACAGGGGTGAGCTCCCGTGCCCGGCCATCATTGATGTTTTTAGATTTTGTGTATATTAACCTCTTCCATCATGATCTTTCCATTCAGTGCATCTGTGCTTTGGAAGCAACTCTGCGTCCTGGTGTCCGATATGCACCGTGTGAAGCGTTCTGCGTCCTGCTGTCCGACATGCACCGTGTGAAGCGCTCTGCGTCCTCCTGTCCGACGTGCACCGTGTGAAGCGCTCTGCGTCCTGCTGTCCGACGTGCACCGTGTGAAGCGCTCTGCGTCCTGCTGTCCGACGTGCACCGTGTGAAGCGCTCTGCGACCTGGTGTCCGACGTGCACCGTGTGAAGCGCTCTGCCTCCTGGTGTCCGACGTGCACCGTGTGAAGCGCTCTGCCTCCTGGTGTCCGACGTGCACCGTGTGAAGCGCTCTGCGTCCTGGTGTCCGACGTGCACCGTGTGAAGCGCTCTGCGTCCTGCTGTCCGACGTGCACCGTGTGAAGCGCTCTGCCTCCTGGTGTCCGACGTGCACCGTGTGAAGCGCTCTGCGTCCTGCTGTCCGACGTGCACCGTGTGAAGCGCTCTGCCTCCTGGTGTCCGACGTGCACCGTGTGAAGCGCTCTGCCTCCTGGTGTCCGACGTGCACCGTGTGAAGCGCTCTGCGTCCTGCTGTCCGACGTGCACCGTGTGAAGCGCTCTGCGACCTGGTGTCCGACGTGCACCGTGTGAAGCGCTCTGCCTCCTGGTGTCCGACGTGCACCGTGTGAAGCGCTCTGCCTCCTGGTGTCCGACGTGCACCGTGTGAAGCGCTCTGCGTCCTGCTGTCCGACGTGCACCGCGTGAAGCGCTCTGCCTCCTGGTGTCCGACGTGCACCGTGTGAAGCGCTCTGCCTCCTGGTGTCCGACGTGCACCGCGTGAAGCGCTCTGCGTCCTGGTGTCCGACGTGCACCGCGTGAAGCGCTCTGCGTCCTGCTGTCCGACGTGCACCGCGTGAAGCGCTCTGCGTCCTGCTGTCCGACGTGCACCGTGTGAAGCGCTCTGCCTCCTGGGGTCCGACGTGCACCGTGTGAAGCGCTCTGCCTCCTGGTGTCCGACGTGCACCGTGTGAAGCGCTCTGCGTCCTGCTGTCCGACGTGCACCGTGTGAAGCGCTCTGCCTCCTGGTGTCCGACGTGCACCGTGTGAAGCGCTCTGCGTCCTGCTGTCCGACGTGCACCGCGTGAAGCGCTCTGCCTCCTGGTGTCCGACGTGCACCGTGTGAAGCGCTCTGCCTCCTGGTGTCCGACGTGCACCGCGTGAAGCGCTCTGCGTCCTGGTGTCCGACGTGCACCGCGTGAAGCGCTCTGCGTCCTGCTGTCCGACGTGCACCGCGTGAAGCGCTCTGCGTCCTGCTGTCCGACGTGCACCGTGTGAAGCGCTCTGCCTCCTGGGGTCCGACGTGCACCGTGTGAAGCGCTCTGCCTCCTGGTGTCCGACGTGCACCGTGTGAAGCGCTCTGCGTCCTGCTGTCCGACGTGCACCGTGTGAAGCGCTCTGCCTCCTGGTGTCCGACGTGCACCGTGTGAAGCGCTCTGCCTCCTGGTGTCCGACGTGCACCGTGTGAAGCGCTCTGCCTCCTGGTGTCCGACGTGCACCGTGTGAAGCGCTCTGCGTCCTGGTGTCCGACGTGCACCGTGTGAAGCGCTCTGCGTCCTGGTGTCCGACGTGCACCGTGTGAAGCGCTCTGCGTCCTGGTGTCCGACGTGCACCGTGTGAAGCGCTCTGCCTCCTGGTGTCCGACGTGCACCGTGTGAAGCGCTCTGCCTCCTGGTGTCCGACGTGCACCGTGTGAAGCGCTCTGCGTCCTGGTGTCCGACGTGCACCGTGTGAAGCGCTCTGCGTCCTGGTGTCCGACGTGCACCGTGTGAAGCGCTCTGCGTCCTGGTGTCCGACGTGCACCGTGTGAAGCGTTCTGCGTCCTGGTGTCCGACGTGCACCGTGTGAAGCGTTCTGCGTCCTGGTGTCCGATGTGCACCGTGTGAAGCGCTCGGCGCCCTGGTGTCCGATGTGCACCGTGTGAAGCGCTCGGCGTCCTGGTGTCTGATGTGCACCGTGTGAAGCGCTCGGCGTCCTGGTGTCTGATGTGCACCGTGTGACGCATTCTGCATCCTGGTGTCTGATATGCACCGTGTGAAGCGTTCTGCGTCCTGGTGTCTGATATGCATCGTGTGAAGCTCTCGGCGCCCTGGTATCTGATATGCACAGTGGGAAGCGCTTTGCATTTGCATCCTGGTGTCTGATATGCACCGTGTGAAGCGCTCTGCGACCTGGTGTCTGATATGCACCGTATGAAGCGTTCTGTGACCTGGTGTCTGATCTGCACCGTGTGAAGCGCTTTGCATTTGCGTCCTGGTGGCTGATATGCACCGTGTGAAGCGCACTGCGTCCTGCTGTCTTATATGCACCGTGTGAAGCGCTCTGCGTCCTGGTGTCTGATATGCACTGTGTGAAGCAGTCTGCGTCCTGGTGTCTGACACGCACCATGTGCGGCATCCTGCGGCCTGGTGTCTGACATGCACTGTGTGAAGCGCTTTGCATTTGCGTCCTGGTGTCTGATATGCACCATGTGAAGCGCTCTGCGACTTGGTGTCTGATATGGACCGTGTGAAGCGCTTTACATTTGCGTCCTGGTGTCTGATATGCACCATGTGAAGCGCTTTGCATTTGCATCCTGGTGTCTGCTTTCCACCGTGTGAAGCGCTCTGCGAGGTGGTGTCTGATATGCACCGTGTGAAGCGCTTTGCATTTGCGTCCTGGTGTCTGATATGCACCGTGTGAAGCGCTTTGCATTTGCATCCTGGTGTCTGATATGCACCATGTGAAGCGCTTTGCATTTGCGTCCCGGTGTCTGATATGCACCGTGTGAAGCGCTCGGGGTCCTGGTGTCTGATATGCACCGAGTGAAGCGCATTGCATTTACGTCCTGGTGTCTCATATGCACCGTGTGAAGCGCTTTGCATTTGCCTTCTGGTGTCTGATATGCACCCTGTGAAGCGCTTTGCATTTGCGTCCTGGTGTCTGCTATGCACCGTGTGAAGCGTTCTGCGACCTGGTGTCTGATATGCACTGTGTGAAGCGCTTTGCATTTGCATCCTGGTGTCTGCTTTCCACCGTGTGAAGCGCTCTGCGACGTGGTGTCTGATATGCACCGTGTGAAGCGCTTTGCATTTGCGTCCTGGTGTCTGATATGCACCATGTGAAGCGCTTTGCATTTGCGTCCTGGTGTCTGCTATGCAACGTGTGAAGCGCTTTGCATTTGCGTCCTGGTGTTTGATATGCGCCGTGTGAAGCGTTCTGCGTCCTGGTGTCTGATATGCACCGTATGAAGCGCTTCGCATTTGCGTCCCGCTGTCTGATATGCACCGTGTGAAACGCTTTGCATTTGCGTCCTGGTGTCTGATATGCACCGTGTGAAGCGTTCTGCGTCCTGGTGTCTGATATGCACTGTGTGAAGTGCTCTGCCTCCTGGTGTCTGATATGCTCCCTGTGAAGCGCTCCGCGTCCTGGTGTCTGATATGCACCGTGTCAAGCGCATTGCATTTGCGTCCTGGTGTCTGCTATCCACTGTGTGGAGCCCTCTGCGTCCTGGTGTCTGATATGCACCGTGTGAAGCGTTCTGCAACCTGGCTTCTGATATGCACCGTGTGAAGAGCTCTGCGTCCTGGTGTCTGCTATGCACCGTGTGAAGCACTCTGCGTCCTGGTGTCTGATATGCACCGTGTGAAGCGTTCTGCGTGCTGGTGTCTCATATGCACCCTGTGAAGCTCTTTGCATTTGCGTCCTGGTGTCTGATATGCACCGTGTGAAGCGCTCTGCGTCCTGCTGTCTCATATGGACCGTGTGAAGTGCTCTGCGTCCTGGTGTCTGATATGCACCGTGTGAAGCTCTCTGCGACCTGGTGTATGATATGCACCATGTGAAGCGCTTTGCATTTGCGTCCTGGTGTCTGATCTGCACCGTGTGAAGCGCTCTGCGTCCTGCTGTCTCATATGCACCGTGTGAAGCGCTCGGCGTCCTGGTGTCTGATATGCACCGTGTAAAGCGCTTTGCATTTGCGTACTGGTGTCTGATATGCACTGTGTGAAGCGTTCTGCGACCTGGTGTCTGATATGCACCGTGTGAAGCGCTCTGCGTCGTGGTGTCTGATATGCACCGTGTGAAGCGCTCTGTGACCTGGTGTCTGATATGCACCGTGGGAAGCGATTTGCATTTGTGTCCTGGTGTCTGATATGCACCGTGTGAAGGGTTCTGTGACCTGGTGTCTGATATGCACCGTGTGAAGCGCTCTGCGTCCTGGTGTCTGCTATGCACCGTGTGAAGCGCTCTGCGTCCTGGTGTCTGATATGCATCGTGTGAAGCATTCTGCGTGCTGGTGTCTCATATGCACCATGTGAAGCGCTTTGCATTTGCATCCTGGTGTCTGATATGCACCATGCGAAGCGCTCTGCATCCTCCTGTCTCATATGGACCGTGTGAAGTGCTCTGCATCCTGGTGTATGATATGCACCGTGTGAAGCGCTTTGCATTTGCGTCCTGGTGTCTGATCTGCACCGTGTGAAGCGCTCTGCGTCCTGCTGTCTCATATGCACCATGTGAAGCGCTCAGCGTCCTGGTGTCTGATATGCACCGTGTAAAGCGCTTTGCATTTGCGTACTGGTGTCTGATATGCACCGTGTGAAGCGTTCTGCAACCTGGTGTCTGATATGCACCGTGTGAAGCGCTCTGCGTCCTGGTGTCTGATATGCACCATGTGAAGCGCTCTGTGACCTGGTGTCTGATATGCACCGTGGGAAGCAATTTGCATTTGCGTCCTGGTGTCTGATATGCACCATGTGAAGTGCTCTGCGTCCTGGTGTCCGATACGCACCGTGTGAAGGGTTCTGTGACCTGGTGTCTGATATGCACCGTGTGAAGCGCTCTGCGCCCTGCTGTCTGATATGCACCGTGTGAAGCGCTCTGCGTCCTGGTGTCTGCTATGCACCGTGTGAAGCGCTCTGCGTCCTGGTGTCTGCTATGCACCGTGTGAAGCGCTCTGCGTCCTGGTGTCTGATATGCACCGTGTGAAGCGTTCTGCGTGCTGGTGTCTGATATGCACCGTGTGAAGCGCTTTGCATTTGCGTCCTGGTGTCTGATATGCACCGTGTGAAGTGCTCAGCGTCCTGGTGTCTGATATGCACCGTGTAAAGCGCTTTGCATTTGCGTACTGGTGTCTGATATGCACCGTCTGAAGGTTCTGCGACCTGGTGTCTGCTATGCACCGTGTGAAGCGCTCTGCATCCTGTTGTCTCCTATGCACCGTGTGAAGTGCTCGACATCCTGGTGTCTGATATGCACCATGTGAAGCATTCTGCGACCTGGTGTCTGATATGAACCATGTGAAGCACTTTGCATTTGCGTCCTGGTGTCTGATATGCACCGTGTGAAGCGCTCGCCGTCCTGGTGTCTGATATGCACCGTGTGAAGCGTTCTGCGACCGGGTGTCTGATATGCACCGTGTGAAGCGCTCTGCGTCCTGGTGTCTCCTATGCACCGTATGAAGCGCTCGACATCCTGGTGTCTGATATGCACCATGTGAAGTGTTCTGCGACCTGGTGTCTGATATGAACCATGTGAAGCACTTTGCATTTGCGTCCTGGTGTCTGATATGCACCGTGTGAAGCGCTCAGCGTCCTGGTGCCTGATATGCACCGTGTGAAGTGCTCTGCATCCTGGTGTCTGATATGCTCCCTGTGAAGCACTCCGCGTCCTGGTGTCTGATATGCACCGTGTCAAGCGCGTTGCATTTGCGTCCTGGTGTCTGATATCCACCGTGTGGAGCGCTCTGCGTCCTGGTGTCTGCTATGCACCGTGTGAAGCGTTCTGCGACGTGGTGTCTGATATGCACCGTGTGAAGCGCTTTGCATTTGCATCCTGCTGTCTGATATGCACCGTGTGAAGCGCTCTGCGTCCTGCTGTCTCATATGCACCGTGTGAAGCGCTCTGCGTCCTGGTGTCTGATATGCACCGTGTGAAGCTTTCTGCTTCCTGGTGTCCGATATGCACTGTATGAAACGCTTTGCATTTGCGTCCTGGTGTCTGATATGCACTGTGTGAAGCGCTCTGTGACCTGGTGTCTGATATGCACCGTGTGAAGCGCTCTGCGACATTGTGTCTGCTATGCACCGTGTGAAGCGTTGTGCGACATGGTGTCTCATATGCACCGTGTGAAGCGCTCTGCGTCCTGGTGTCTGATATGCACCATGTGAAGCGTTCTGTGACCTGGTGTCTGATATGCACCATGTGAAGCGCTTTGCATTTGCGTCCTGGTGTCTGATATACACCGTGTGAAGCGTTCTGCGACCTGGTGTCTGCTATGCACCGTGTGAAGCGTTCTGCGACCTGGTGTCTGCTATGCACCGTGTGAAGCGCTTGGCATCCTGGTGTCTGATATGCACCGTGTGAAGCGTTCTGCGACCTGGTGTCTGATATGCGCCGTGTGAAGCGCCTTGCATTTGCCTTCTGGTGTCTGATATGCACCGTGTGACGCGTTCTGCGACCTGGTGTCTGATATGCACCGTGTGAAGCGTTCTGCGACCTGGTGTGTGAGATGCACCGTGTGAAGCGCTCTGCGTCCTGGTGTCTGCTATGCGCCGTGTGACGCGCTCTGTGTCCTGGTGTCTGATATACAGTGTGAAGCGCTCTGCGTCCTGGTGTCTGATATACACAGTGTGAAGCGCTTTGCATTTACGTCCTGGTGTCTGATGTGCACCGTGTGAAGCGCGCTGCGTCCTGGTGTCTGATATACACAGTGTGAAGTGCTTTGCATCCTGGTGTCTGATATACACAGTGTGAAGCACTCTGCGTCCTGGTGTCTGATATGCACCGTGTGAAGCTCTCTGCGTCCTGGTGTCTGATATGCACCGTGTGAAGCACTTTGCATTTGCGTCCTGGTGTCTGATACGCACTGTGGGAGGCACTTCATGCCCTGGTGTCTGATGTGCACCGTGTGAAGCGCTTTGCGCCCTGGTGTCTGATATATACCAGTATTTTGATGTGCAGCCTTTTGTCTTTTTCCTGAAAATATACCAAATCTAAAATATCAGTCTCAGCCAATGGAGTTCAGCTATTATGAGTTCTGAGAAAATGGCAGAGAATGAAACTATATTAGATTTTGGGTAATGCAAACACAAGCAGAAACAGCAATCCTGCTCAAAGCAATGCCATTATTTTTCATGTATCCTCCCCAACACAGAACCCATTTAACATTAACCTTCCCAGCACTCTGGGAGGCCGAGGCAGGTGGATCACGAGGTCAGGAGTTCGAGACCAGCCTGGCCAATACGGTGAAACCCCATCTCTACTAAAAAAAAATACGAAAATTAGCCAGGCATGGTGGCGGGCCCCTGTAGTCCCAGCTACCCAGGAGGCTGAGGCAGAAGAATTGCTTGAACCCAGGAGGTGGAGGTTGCAGTGAGCCAAGATTGCACCACTGTACTCCAGCCTGGGTGACAAAGAGAGATTCCGTCTCAAAAAATATTAACCTAAGGGAAAGTATCAGACCTTTACGTTAGAAACACCAAGAAATGAGAAACAGATGTGCGCTTCCTGTCAGACCCTGCCCACAGGAGGCCCGTCCCAGCTGCCACAGCCACACCTGCAGGTGCTCAGACCCCGGCCACGGGCGGACCCCTCCCAGATGCCACAGCCACACCTGCCGATGCTCAGACCCTGGCCATTGGGGGCCCCTCCCAGCTGCCACAGCCACGCCTGCTGGTGCTTAGACACCGGCCACCCCTGCATGTGCTTACCAGACATGGTGGCTTTATCTCGGCAAGAGGCTTTCTGTTCTCCTGTTTCTTGTTGAGCTTTTTTGCCTATTTCCTGCTGTGTAAGATATTCTTCTAGTCTTTGCAGGCCTTCCTGGGAAGACAGATCAACAAAACAGCCCAGAAATTCCCAGTATTCAACCCAGGGATACCCAAGCTCATGAGCTAGCTCCCTGTAAGAAACAAAACACAAGTAACCAGTGGTGAAACCAGAAAAACTACTCAGAACTACACAGAAAAAAGCCACTAAAGCTTCAAGTACCAAAGCAATGTCTGCAATCATGGTCATAATTTTCCTTTATCCTTAACTGGCAGCTGAAACCATATGGTGCATTTTCTGAAACAGCACGCCTCCTCACAGGTAAGCAGGACCCGGGAGAGCTCTCAGGAGCCGTGAACCGGCTGCGGGCAGGAAGGAGGCCTCAGCCCGACAGACCCTCATGCCAGCAACCCAGGTCACACAGTTCAACTCCCACAGACGGACGTGCTCATGATCACAGAACAGCCCTGTGAACTTGCCCATGGTTCTAGTCATGGCCAGGCACACGAAAGCCTGGAGGTCCTTTCTGGGTTCCAGTTGTACACCTGATGCTGGGCACATATTTTGAGAAAATATTCTAAACAATTCCACGAAGCTTTATTTGATTACAACATAATTTAGCTTTGTGGCTACGGCCTATTTTTTCCCAAGGAATCCATATCATTATATGGTACCTTCTATAAAATATTAAGGTTCCTTAGAAACATGTCCCAGAATCAACAAGGAATTCCAATTAGAAAAGGAAAGGAAGGCGCTGCAGACGTCCCCCAGGTCTGGGATGGGACTGGCTTAAGCTAGAATTCCGCAACATCCACAAGGAATTAGACCTTCATGAAAAGGACCAAGTCTCCCAGTAAAGGCTTCCTGGGAATTGGTACTTTGAAGCTGTGATTTGACCTTCTGTCATTAATCAAAACGCGACCAACTGTGCGCCCCACGCTGCTGTGGATCAGCCTTTCAGTACCTTCCCACTCTCTCAAAGCCTCTTTCCGGGTCCGATTTCTTGACGTGGTGAAGGAAGCCTGCTTTCTCTCGAGGTGGAGTTTTCCAGAGTCTGCGAAAATCTTCTGCCTATAAAGGAAAAAAAATGTATTGAGCCGTGCCAGGCACCGCGCCCCTCAGCTGCGGAAACCTGAAGAGCCGTCAGCATCGCAGCAGCTGCCCGTCTCCTGACACCCTTCCTTCTCTCCCCTTCACTAGCAGATCCCTGGGCCACGTGCCCACCTGTGGCATGGCTGAGTGGCCGCATGGCTGCACTCTGACCTGGGGGAGGGGAGGCGGTCTCCTTTCTTGCAGCCCCGTCTGGGCTGTGAGGTTCAGAACCAGGAGGGCCTGAGCATGAGGTCTCACCCTGAGGACAGTGGACGGCTCGGAGCTGCCACCCCGACGCACATGTGACACTGCTCCCATCGCAGGAGAAGAAACCAACACTCATCTTTCTTAGTCACTCTTCCTAGAGCTTTATGCTTTGTGGATCTGACCTAACCCTACCTGATACCACCTAATTTGGGAGCCATTTTCTTTTTTTTTGGAGACGGAGTCTCGCTCTGTCGCCCAGGCTGGAGTGCAGTGGCACGATCTCGGCTCACTGCAAGCTCCGCCTCCTGGGTTCACGCCATTCTCCTGCCTCAGCCTCCCGAGTAGCTGGGACTACAGGCACCCGCCGCCACGCCCGACTAATTTTTTGTATTTTTAGGAGAGACGGGGTTTCACCGTGTTAGCCAGGATGGTCTCGATCTCCTGACCTTGTGATCCGCCCACCTTGGCCTCCCAAAGTGCTGGGATTACAGGCGTGAGCCACCACGCCCGGCCTGGAGCCATTTTCATCGTAACTTATTTAGAAAGTTTTTAACACAGGACTATGCGTACAGGTCAGTATATGAAGTATTTCAATAGGAGAAAGAATTGTCAACTGTAAATAAAAAAAGTGTACAACCTTTGACCCAGCAACACCACCATTAAGGATTTCTCTGAACATCGGGGATGAGTAGAACCCGGGGCTGAGGCTTCCAGGACTCATCTAAGAGGGACTCGTCTGAGAGGAAGCCAGCGGGGGCTGCAGCCACGAGGAAACGTTGTCAGGAGGTGGACGTGCAGATGGAGCCTTCCTAGTCACAACGGGCAGCCTCGCTACACCAGCAAGGTGCCCTAGGAGGGGCCATCGATACAGAAAGAACAGGGCGACACACGCACAGGACGGGGCTGGCCCAGGGAATGTCTGCTTTGTTGAGACATGTGGCTCCCAGCACATCGGCCCTGGTAAGCAAGCCACAGAGCCAAGAACACACATTTCTCTGACAAACGTTCTCATCGCCAATCACTGGTGGTTTGAGATGAGGACAACCTTGGGGCTCCACAGGACATGGTCCCTGAGACCACGCACAAGGCAATAGGCTGGAGCACCCAGCACCATGGTATAGGGACAGGCAGGCACCGCTTCCAGAAGCTTCTACAGCAGCTCACCTTGGCGGGACTCAGGGGCCCTGCGAAGGCTCTCAGGGTCAGCACCGGGTCTCTGGGGCTGCCTCCATAGCGGCTGACGTGAGAGGCCTCAGCCGTCTGGTCTGGGGACCACAGCTCCCCGATGACGGGAGAAGAAGTGTCTTCTGCTCTCAGGAGGGGCACGTAGTAGTGACCTGAGGGAGGAGACAGGCACCGGCTGCAGGCTTCCGCCCCTCCGCGGGTTAGGCCTGGGTGAGCAGCACAGGAATCACGCCAGCCCTTGCCAAGGCCTCTGCAAATGGACCCAATGGACGGGGCAGAGGGTGGTTTGCGCCAGAGCTCACTTCACTTAATGCAAATGGATACAATGGAAACAAAGTCACACACGGTCTCAGAGCTCACTTCACTTAACCAGCCTCATTTTCCTCCACTGCTACAAGAAAAGAAACAAAAGAAAAGGAAGCCCCAGGTAGTTAAAGGACTGAGGGGTCGGACCAGAGTGAATAAGATTAGCACACAGTAGGAGCTTAATACATTTTAAAAATAAGTTATATTTCATTCCAGCCGGGTGCGGTGGCTCACGCCTGTAATCCTACCACTTTGGGAGGCTGAGGTGCGCGGATCACTTGAGGTCAGGAGTTCAAGACCAGCCTGGCCAACATGATGAAACCCCATCTCTACTAAAAATACAAAAATTAGCCGGGTGTGGTGGCGGTGCCTGTAATCCAGTTACTCAGGAGGCTGAGGCAGGAGAATCACTTGAATCCGGGAGGTGGAGGTTGCAGTGAGCCGAGATCACACCACTGCACTCCAGCCTGGGCGACAGAGTGAGAATCTGTCTCACAAAACAAAAAGAAGTTATATTCTATACCTTCTCTCCTTTTTTTCTCCTCTTAGTTTCAGACAGAGTCTCATTCTGTCACCCAGGCTGGAGTGCTGTGGTGCAATCATGGCTCACTGCAGCCTTGAACTCCCAGGCTCAAGGGATCCTCCCACCTCAGCCTCTTGAGTAGCTGGGACCACAGGCACGCGCCACCACACCCGGCTAATTTTTACTTTTTGTAGAGATGGGGTCTTGTTCTGTTGCCCAGGCTGGTCTCGAACTGCTGGATGCAAGTGATCATCCCACCTCCACCTCCAAAAGTTCTGGGATTACAGGTGTGGGCCGCTCTCCCGGCCTCCTCGCTTCTCTATCCTGCTTCTCTTGTACTTTATCACAGGTGTGGGCCACTGTGCCCGGCCTCCTCTGCTTCTCAATTCTGCTTCTCTTGTACTTTAGAATTTGCATCACTGAATACGCATCTCTCAACAGATCTGGAATCACACGGCACTTGGATGTGAGTATGGAAAAAGCACAAGGACGAGTAGTGTCTTCAGGTCCCACGGGACAGTGCAGTCAAGTCACACAGGATAGCGTCGTGAGGTTCTGTAGGTTGCACGGAGGCCATACACCACCTCGTCCTGCTTTCAAACCCAGCTCCTGGAGACCCAAAGTCAATAGGCTTCCTTTACAGTCAATCATGCTACTCTGGAATGCCTGGGAATTTCTTATGTTAAAGGACTTATCATAGTTTGTTTTTTTTTGTTTTTGTTTTTTTGGAAACAGTCTCACTTTGTCGCCCAGGCTGGACTGTAGTGGCGCGATCTCGGCTCACTGCAAGCTCCGCCTCCTGGGTTCACGCCATTCTCCTGCCTCGGCCTCCCAAGTAGCTGGGACTACAGGCGCCTACCACCACACCTGGCTAATTTTTTGTATTTTTAGTAGAGACGGGGTTTCACCATGTTAGCCAGGATGGTCTCGATCTCCTGACCTTGTGATCCGCCTGCCTTGGCCTCCCAAAGTGCTCGGATTACAGGCGTGAGCCAGCGTGCCTGGCTGCTTATCATACTTTTTATGCTTTTGATTTTTTTCTAATTGTAAAAGTGGTATATGCCCATCAACGGTCAACTGGATAAAGAAAATGTGGTACATATATACCACGGGATATTAAGAACAAGATCACGTCCTCTGCAGTAACATGGTTGGAGCTGGAGGCCATGACCCTAAAGGAACTGACACAGGCAAGAAAACCAAACACGGCTCTCACTTATGAGTGGGAGCCAAACGCTGAGCACACATGGACACAAAGAAGGAACAAGAAGTCAGCAGGGCCTGCTTGAGGGTGAAGGGAGTGAGGAGGAGGGAGAGGATGGAAAAACTACCTCCTGGGTACTACACTGATCACCAGGTGAAATAATCCGTACCCCAAACCCCGGTGACATGTAAGTTACCTATATAACAAACCTGCACACTTACCCCTGAACCTAAAATGAAAGTTAAAAAAAAGTACGACAATTTCCATTCAAGAGTACCAAAGGTACTGAAGAATTTCCATTCAAGAGTACTAATTTTCCATACTGAAAATTAGGGCAATTCAAATACTCTATCTTACATATTACTATCTTATGTTTGGATGCATCATATGTACGTTGGAATTTTACAGGTTAATTGGCAGTTTCTTCCCTCTTTTAGTGGCACATGAAAAGACATACAGTATATACAGTATAGGGTGCATGGTATTTATATGGTACAATTTACCTATAATTTACTCATAAAATACTAATGTTTACTTTTTTGGCATATTGATTTGAGTCCCTTTTAACAATTTCTATCTACAGATGGGACTCATGGTCTCTGGACGGTTTTGTGCCTGGCTTTCTGATCCTATTTGTCTCTCATAACACTTTAGAGTCCCTCCTCATCTTCACACAAGCGTGGGTCTCTCTCTGAGTGATGAGAAAGGTGGGATGCAGGACGCAGCCAGCCCTGTAGCAGGCTCTGTGGCATGTGAAGCTACAATGTGACCGAGGCCCCAGCGTGACCACAGATGCTGACCATGCCTGGGCTTCGCATGAGCCTCAGAAGGACCAGGAAGGAGGTGCAGGAGCTCTGGAGGTGCCGTGTAGCTCAGCCCACAGGAACATGGATCTCACAGTGCTGCCTTCTGCCTCAGCAAGATCTGCTGGGGCAGATCTTTGAGGCGACAGTGTTTTACTGTCACACATAGGCAAGGATCTCTCAGACAGAATTGCTTCCTAAAAACCATCACAAAGCAATGCTTAATGTCAGCGTTGCAAAGCATTTCTGACAGTGTGATTTGAAAATCCGGAGCAGACTCTCGGCTCTTCAGGGATGTTCTGGCAACATAGCCGTGTGTTCCCAGGGCCTCTGAAGGTTCCTGCTGGGCCTCTGCAGCGACACCTCAACGGCCCTGAGGAGGAAGTCTCGCCGCTAACAGCATGCAGGATTCATTTCCTGTGCACAGCTACACACACTGAAGAAGTGTAATTAACAAATTATACTTAGGACGGGAACAGATCAGGGGACAAGCAGAGGCTCTTCATACCTTAGATCAGGGTTGGTAAACTTCTATAAAAGGTCAGACAGTAAATAATTAGGTTCAGTAGGCCACAAGTCACTGTGTGCTGGGAAAGAACCCGGACAGCGTGCAAATGGTGGTGACAGCTTTATGCCGATAAAATTTTATTTTTAAAAGCAGTCATTTGCGGACCCTGCTTTAAATAGAAACAGAGTTTTGGATAGGAATGGAATCCGAGAGAAAAGTAGGCAGGAGGGTGAAAGGACCTCAGCGTCTGCTCTAATCTCACCAGCAAACAGAAGCTCCAGACTTCGAGCTAAGATGGCAAAGAAGAGGCGCTTCTAGAAGTGTCATCTTCCAAAATTCACTGAAAACAGAGCAAGACGGCAAGGAAAAGCCATCCCTGAAACCAGCCATTTTCACACGCCTGGCACCTACAAACCGCGAGGCACAGGGGCCAACAACTAGAAGCTGCTGACTAGAGGAGGGTGGTCCAGAAAGCAAAGGCCTCTCTCCCAGAGGTGAGTGGGGGAGGAAACGTCCCGGAGGCGAGTGGGGAGGGAACGTCCTGGAGGCGAGTGGGGAGGGAACGTCCCGGAGGTGAGTGGGGAGGGAGTGTCCCGGAGCCAAGGCAGGAGCCTGGGCAAGCACCAGGAGTACAGGAGGAGGAAGGTGGCGGCTTCAGAATCGAACGAGTGACAGGGAGCGACCCCCACCCCAACACAGGCAAAGAGACACACAAAAGCCAGGCCAGCCACCCAACCAAGGAGCTCTGGACCCTGCCTCTCCCTGAGCTGTTCTTTGCCAACTGCAGGCTCCACCTGAAGAGAAGCCATCACAGTTAACCTGCTGTGAGAGAGACCTATGGATCCAGGGATGAGGCCACCGGCAACAGGCAGCGACACACAACCTCAAAAAAGTTCTCTCACAGAAAGCTCAAGGAACAGATACAAGACTTCAGAGAAGGGATAACAGGAAAAGAGGCGGCAAATGAGCTAGGAGAACTCAGGAGAAGAAAGGATGATCCCAAGGAGAGGCTTCCAAGGGGAGCTGGCACATGCCCAGGGAGCTCAGGAGAGAGCAAAGCTCTGCTGTGTCCCGCAATGCTCCAAGGCCCTTCCAGGTGTGGACCCCACGATCCAGGCACCAACTCCCCATCTTACCCTTTACACCTGGAGGGGTCAGGAAAGCAAACCTCTGCTGTGTCCCCCAACACTCCAAGGCCCTTCGCAGCACGGACCCCATGATCCAGGCACTGACTCCCCATCTTACCCTTTACACCTGGGGGGGTCAGGAAAGCAAAGCTCTGCTGTGTCCCCCAACACTCCAAGGCCCTTCCCGGCATGGACCCCACAATCCAGGCACCGACTCCCCATCTTACCCTTTAAATACTCTCTGATCCGCTCCTTCAGTTCCACAGATTTATTTTTGCTTCTTTCACAAATTACCTATTGGAAAAAAAAGTGTGTCTAAATCTTATTTGATCGCAACATTTCCTTATCATTACAATGATTTCAGAAAAATAGTTTTAAACTCAGTGAGGCAGAATAGTATCTTAATGCTAAAGATTTAATAAAGCTCACACTCAGAAAATGTGTGAAGAGTGTGGTCTTTCTAAAAGTCTAAGGGGACAGCTAGGAGAACACACTCTGGGATTATGGGTAAATTTACTTTTTCTTTGTACTACTCGACATTTTCTAACTGTCTGCAAGAAAAGGAAAACGTACCAGTGCATCGAGTAAAAGCAGAAGCACGTGAACATGTTTCTAACCTTCTTGGTTGTTGGAGTTCCACTTACAGGAAGCCTGGTCATACACAAACTTTTTGTTGTGAGGCTGGGTCAAGGTGGAGCTCGTAAGTAACACGGAACATCAAAGTTCTATTTTTGCCACTAAAGAAATCAACTTTCTCAGCCCTTGAAGAATTGCAGCAATATGAACTTTTGCTAGAAACTATAGAAAAACCAACAACCTTCAAATAAAAGGAAAGAAAGGAACCAGCCTATGAGAGAAACTAACTAAAATTATGAATGCAACTACATTTTTGAGTCTGTACCTGATTGTGAGCTTTAAAAAGTCAAATGCTTTTTAAAATGCCAGGAGTTTTAAGTTGGTTACCAAATGCCATTCTTATGTTGAAGAAGTACAGATACACACACACACAAAATTGAATCACATATATGCAAAATAATGGCAATTTCTCAGTTGTAGAATTTTCTGGTGGATTTTATTCTTTTTGATCAAGCAGTATTTTAAGTTTTCTATGGCAAGTGGATGTATCGCTTATGTAATAACAGCAATTACAGAGGGGGTGTGGGAGAGGCCACTACCACCAGAAGATCCTTATAGCTTTTATTTCTAAAGGGCTGCTAGACCAGGGACAGCTCACAGCTGTAATACACAGAAAAATCACACTCGTCTTTCAGTTCTCAGAAGGTCCAGATACTTCTTGCACTTTGCGGGCACAGAACGTACTTCTGCCCTCTGCAAGGTGTACTTTGCTCGACTGCTCAGGATCATGACGAGGCCTGACTGACAAGGCTTGTTTGGGTCAGATGAGTATGTATGTGTGAGAAGCTTAGCACAGTGCCTGGTGCACACCGAGCTGAATACAATTTAGCTGCTTTCAGCATCGTCATCCTTACCACCATCATCACCATCATCACCACCACTGCCAACACCACTATCATCATTGCTATCTTCATCCTCACCACCATCATCCTTACCACCACATCATCACCATCACTATCTTCATCACCATCCTTACCACCATCATCCTCATCAGC